>NC_058404.1:147820798-147860381 GCF_002201575.2 Neomonachus schauinslandi
TGACTGCTTCAATTTCCTTAGTGGTTATAGGTCTGTTCAGGTTTTCTATTTCTTCCTGGTTCAGTTTTGGTAGTTGATATATCTCTAGGAATGCATCCATTTCTTCCAGGTTATCTAATTTGCTGGCATAGAGTTGCTCATAATATGTTCTTATAATTGTTTGTATTTCGTTGGTGTTGGATGTGATCTCTCCTCTTTTATTCATGATTTTGTTTATTTGGGTCATTTCTCTTTTCTTTTTGATAAGTCTGGCCAGGGGTTTATCAATCTTGTTAATTCTTTCAAAGAACCAGCTCCTAGTTTCGTTGATCTATTCTACTGTTCTTTTGGTTTCTATTTCATTGATTTCTGCTCTGATCTTTATTATTTCTCTTCTCCTGCTGGGTTTAGGCTTTATTTGCTGTTCTTTCTCCAGCTCCTTTAGGTGTAGGGTTAGGTTGTGTATTTGAGACCTTTCTTGTTTCTTGAGAAAGGCTTGTATTGCTATATACTTTCCTCTTAGGACCGCCTTTGCTGCATCCCAAAGATTTTGAATAGTTGTGTTTTCATTTTCATTGGTTTCCATGTATTTTTTTAATTCTTCTTTAATTTCCTGGTTGACCCATTCGTTCTTCAGTGGGATGCTCTTTAGCCTCCATGTATTTGAGTTCTTTCTGACTTTCCTCTTGTGATTGAGTTCTAGTTTCAAAGCATTGTGGTCTGAAAATAGGCAGGGAATGATCCCAATCTTTTGGTACCGGTTGAGACCTGATTTATGACCTAGGATGTGATCGATTCTGGAGAATGTTCCATGGGGACTAGAGAAGAATGTGTATTCCATTGCTTTGGGATGGAATGTTCTGAATATGTCTGTGAAGTCCATTTGGTCCAGTGTGTCATTTAAAGTCTTTATTTCCTTGTTGATCTTTTGCTTAGACGATCTGTCCATTTCAGTGAGGGGGGTGTTAAAGTCCCCCACTATTATTGTATTGTTGTCGATGTGTTTCTTTGCTTTTGTTATTAATTGGCTTATATAATTGGCTGCTCCCATGTTAGGGGCATAGATGTTTACAATTGTTAGATCTTCTTGTTGGATAGATCCTTTAAGTAGGATATAATGTCCTTCCTCATCTCTTATTACAGTCTTTGGTTTAAAGTCTAATTTGTCTGATATGAGGATTGCCACCCCAGCTTTCTTTTGGTGTCCATTAGCATGGTAAATGGTTTTCCACCCCTCACTTTCAATCTGGGGGTGTCTTTGGTTCTAAAATGAGTCTCTTGCAGACAGCATATCGATGGGTCTTGTTTTTAATCCAGTCTGATAGCCTGTGTCTTTTGATTGGGGCATTTAGCCCATTTACATTCAGTGTAACTATTGAAAGATAGGAATTTAGTGCCATTGTATTGCCTGTAAGGTGACTGTTACCGTATATTGTCTGTGTTCCTTTCTGGTCTATGTTGCTTTTAGGCTCTCTCTTTGCTTAGAGGACCCCTTTCAAGATTTCTTGTAGGGCTGGTTTTGTGTTTGCAAATTCCTTTAGTTTTTGTTTGTCCTGCAAGCTTTTTATCTCTCCTTCAATTTTCAATGACAGCCTAGCTGGATGTAGTATTCTTGGCTGCATATTTTTCTCATTTATTGCTCTGAATATATCCTGGCCCTTTCTGGCCCAGACCTATCTGTCGATAGGTCTGTTGCCAATATAATGTTTCTACCATTGTAGGTTACATATCTCTTCTCCCGAGCTGCTTTCAGGATTTTCTCTTTGTCTCTGAGACTCGTTAAGTTTTACTATTAGATGTTGGTGTGTTAACCTATTTTTATTGATTTTGAGAGGGGTCTCTGTGCCTCCTGGATTTTGATTCCTGTTTCCTTCCCCAAATTAGGGAAGTTCTCTGCTATAATTTGCTCCAGTATACCTTCTGCCCCTCTCTCTCTTTCTTCTTCTTCTGGAATCCCAATCATTCTACTGTTGTTTCGTCTTATGGTATCGCTTATCTCTCGAATTCTGCCCTCGTGATCCAGTAGTTGTTTATCTCTCTTTTTCTCAGCTTCTTTATGCTCCATTATTTGGTCTTCTATATCACTAATTCTTTGCCTCATTTATCCTAGCAGTTAGCACCCCAATTTTTTATTGCACCTCATTAATAGCCTTTTTGATTTCGACTTGGTTATATTTTAGTTCTTTTATTTCTCCAGAAAGAGTTTTTCTAATATCTTCCATGCTTTTCTCAAGCCCAGCTAGTATCTTTAAAATCATCATTCTGAACTCTAGTTCCCTCATCATACTAATGTCCGTATTGAGTAGGTCCCTGGCAGTCGGCACTGCCTCTTGTTCTTTTTGTTGAGGTGATTTTTTCCATCTTGTCATTTTGTCCAGAGGAGAATTAGATGAATGAGAGAACAAAATGCTAACACGGTAACAATGTCCCCAGAAAATATACTCTAAACAAATCAGAAAAGACCTGAATCTGGGTGAAAAGAAAGGGAAAGAAAGAAAAAAGAAAAAGAAAAAAAAAAGAAAAAGATAAAAACAAACAACAACAGAACAAAACAAAAAAAACAGAATACGATCAAATATGATCAGGCTGGTACATAGATCAGTGCCACACACTAGATTTGGGGTGTATTTTGGTCTGTTAGAAGAAAGTGCCTCCCAAAATTTTAAAGAAAGAAAAACTTATATATGTACTAAATAGGTGTTAATATGATGAAGGGATGGAATATGAATGTAAAGATGAAAATTATAAAAAATTTCATAAAAGGAATCGGTAAGATAAGTTGTTTGAAAAAAGAAAGAAGAAGATTTAAAAAAAAAAGAAAAAAAAGGGAGAGAATGTGATCAGGCCGGAGACTAGAATAAAGCCGTACACTAGAGATTTAGGGTATATTTTTATCTGTTAGAAGAAACTGTATCTCCAAATTTTAAAGAGAACAATTTATATATATATGCCAAAAATAAGGGTAACTACTATGAACTGATATAATATGACTCTAAAAATGAAAAATAAAAAGTTTTTTTAAAAAAGGGATTGATAAGTTGTTGGTTGAAAAAGGGAAAAAGAAAAATTCCAAAAAAAAAAACAAAAAAAATTAACTTTGAAAGACTAACGAATCATGGGAAAAAAGTCATGGATTCAATGTGCATTATTCCCCTAGCGCTGGAGTTCTGCCATTCTCATTGATCGGTAAACTTGGTCTTGGCTGGCTGTTCTTGCTGATCTTCTGGGCGAGGGGCCTGTTGCCGTGGTTCCCTGATGTCTTTGCTGGAGGCGGAATTGCCCCGCCCTTGCCTGTCCGGGCTAAGTAATCTGCTAGGGTTTGCTCTCAGGAGCTTTTGTTCCCTGCAAGGTTTCAGTGCAGCTTTGGAGGACGAGAGTGAAAATGGTGGCTTCCCAATCTCCACCCCGGAGGAGCCGAGAACTCCAGGACCCGCTCCTCAGTGCACCCCCAGAGAAAAGCAGTCAATCACTCCCGTCTCCCCGGTCTACGGCTGCACTCCGTCCTCACCCGGCCTGTAACCGAGCGTTTCTATCTCTGGCACCCGACCCGTGTGGAGTCTCCAAACCTAGCAGATCCCTGCAGTTCACTCCCGCGCCGCTCCTCCCAGGGGAGAAAGGGGAGTCTCCCCGGATCTGCCACTTGTTGGGTCCCTGCTGGAGGAGCAGGGGCCCGACTGTGCCGCGGATCATGGTTTATGGCAACCCCGAGCTGAGAGCCCGTGCCTGGGCTCCGTCTCTGCAACTGGCTTCCCCGCTCGGATAAGTGGGAGCTCTGCCGCACTCAGGCACCCCTGGTCTTCCTGTGACTCCGAGGGTCCTGAGACCATACTGCCCCGTGAGGGTTCCACCCCCCGCTTAGCCACTGGAGTGATGTCCCTCAGCAGAGCCGACTTGTACAAGTTCCGATTTTGTGCTCCGCTGCTCTATCACTTGCCGGTAGCGGCTGATGGAGGCCCCCTCCCCCGCCTTCTATCCTCTCGAATATCGCCTCGGATTCACTTCTCTGTACGTCCTACGTTCCAGAACGTGGTCGCTTTTCTGTTCAGAGAGTTGTTGCTATTCTTTTCTTCCATCTCCTGTTGAATTCGTAGGTGTTCAGAATGGTTTGATCCCTATCCAGCTGAATTCCTGGGACCAGACGAAATCCAGGTCTCCTACTCCTCCGCCATCTTGCTCCGCCCCCAAACTAAATATTTTTAATGCTTATTGCATGTATTTCCACTTTGCCTCCCAGAAGGGGTGGAGAAATTTGCATTAGCCAACAGTGAATATTTAAAATGATCATTTTCAATTGTCAAATGGTTAAAAAAGAAATAGCTAATAATTTCACTTTCTTTGAATACTAGGATCATTGACTTTTTATATGTTTATTGGCAGTTTGTATTTCATGAATTATCTGTTTATTTCTATTGCCCATTTAAAATGCTTCCTTTAAAATACTTTCTCTTTAGGAGCTCTTCATGGACTGAGGATAGTAATCTTTTGAGTGCCATGCATACCACAGTTATTTTTCCTGAGGTATGATTTGCCTTTTAATTTTATGTTAATTTTCTTTTGTACTGAATTTTACCCATTCATGGTGTCAAATCTATGAATCTCCTTTTTGTCGTTTCTTATATGCTTAGATTTCTCAACTCCACTTGGATAAATATGCATGTGTTTCCTTCTATGCTTTTGTATGATTTTATATTTAAGTCTCTGATCCATGTAGAACTTATTTTAGAGTGTGGTCTTAATACTGTAGCTTAATTTTTCCTCAAATACCCACCTGTTAAGGCAAGATTAATTACTCATCATATCTCATGGTTTTGAAGTTCACTTTACCATATACTAAATTTTTATGATAAAATGTGTTTCTGGGTTTTAATATGCTACCGTAATTATTCTAGTATATAGTCTATCTGATGGTATACATCCTTCCCTCTCCCTTCACCCCAAATGTACCATTTACTATTTACCCAATGTTTTGACTTTGTTTTTCTTTTTCTTTTAATATGATAAAATTATGAGTCTCTGTAGAATAATTCTGTCCTTGGTGTCCAAAGCTAAGTTGTTTTTTAAACAATGGATTTTAATTTTATAGTTGGCCCTTGAACAGCACAAGTTTGAACTGCACAGGTCCACTTATATGTGAATTTTTTATGGTATAGTACTGTAAATGTATTTTCTCTCACATATGATTTTTAAAATAACATTTTCTTTTCTCTTTATTGTAGGACTACAGCATATAACAGATTCACATAGTATGTGTTAATTGTCTATTTATATTATTGGTAAGGATTCTAGTCAACAGTAGTTTATTAATGGCTTAGTTTTCGGGGACTTAAAGTTACAGGTAGATTTTTGACTGGTAGGGGATCAGTCCTCCTTATCCCCATGTTGTTCCAGGGTCAACTGTACTTATATTTCTTCTAATTTAAGAATTCTGTACTAGAATATCAAACACATTTACAAACAGTAAATCAGTTGCTGTCAAAAGATTTATTGAAGAAAAATCAGCAAAATGAAAACAGACCCATTTTAAAAGTCTGTGTCAGGAAAGAATGAAGATTCATGTCCTTGAACTGCTAACCAAAAGCATAAGAAGAGTGCAATATCAGTGCTTAAGACCTGAAAAAAAATGACAAAAATTCAGGAAAGAAATTTTACAGAAAGAAAATTAAATTGATTAATATGTTTGTACACAATATTGTTTTTGACAGATTTACGTGTTTATAAAATATCACTCTGCCTAGTTTGCATCCAACATAAGCCAGGAACTCTATAATATTTCTTACATTTTTTACATGTGGATGCTAAACAATTACTGAATAGTCTTAATTCTATTGCAAATAGAAGGAGGATTGCAAATATATTTTTTAATAGAAGAAAATCATTGGTTGCATGAAAAAATCTGTTTAGAATTAGCACTTCAGAACTTTTAATACTACAATTTTTTTTGAGCTATGGTAATTCAATTCTCATCTCTTCAACTACACTAAAATGTGCTATCAAGGGTCAACTAAAATGACATACATCATTAAATGTAGCAGGAAACGAGCTTTCTTTATTGCTCTCTCTCTCTACATATCCCTGAAAGCTGGGATTAAAGATTTTATATTAAAGTAAATAATTGGATAATAATTGAATTAACCTTTTTGATACTAGAGGAACTCTTGTATACTCAATTTTTAAGTTTCCATAAATACATTCTACTGCATGACTTCTTTTGTTAAGCATCCACATTTTTCTGAGTCTAATACTTGCCTTAAATGTTCACATTCTTTATTAAGATTTTTTGCTTGCTAGACAAACTTCTTAGATGTTAAAACTAGCTGTCTAGGCTGTTGCTCAATTCTATGTGGCATCTGTTTTGCTGCTTTCAAATCAGGAACTCATCTGGTTCTTCTTTCAGTAGCTTAAAGACACCCATTTCAGTTGTAAAAGCATCTTCCTCATTGTTTAGGGTATCTGGATTGGGGGTGGTTTCTGAAAGTGGCTCACTGTCCTTAATTACAGATTCCATTGTATTATTTTCAGACAGATCTTCTTTTGTCAGAGTAGATGAATTTTCCGTGAGATTCATAGCTACTGATATCGGGACTACAAAGTCATATCTGGATTCAACCGCTGTGAGCAAAACAGGATCATTCTCTGCTTCATTTGTGGTATTTTTCTCCATCCAAACATTGACTTCATCCATAGACTCTTCATCGGTCAGCAGAATATCTTCTGCATTATCTTTGTCTCTTTCGACAGTGGTAGTGAGTTCAAACACAGTGATGAACTTTTCCTCATCGGAGTCTGTTAGTTTAGGCACAGCATTGGGGTCATCCTCTGGAAGACTTAAGTCAATTTCAGTTATTTTCTCTTCTGTAAGGGCAGTTATGTCTGGAATAGTGAAGTTTTTTTCAGTAGCAGGAGAGATTTCAGCCTCAGGTATAGAAGAGTTGGTGATCTGGATGGCCTCATCAGCAGTGACATTGGATTTAACTGAGGAACTGTAATTGTTAACATCAGATTCATCCTTAGCTGGAATGGTGGGAGTGTCTGCAATGCTGGCGGTGCCTCCCTTTAATGTGCCAGAGACTTCAGAAGTTATTGAGACATCTTCATTCCCTGGATCAGTGGTATCCAAGAGAATATCTTCTTTTGCCATGTTAGTGGAAAAATCTATTAAAGAAACAGTAGCACTTGGTGATGAAATATTAACAATTTTCGCTGGGATTAAATTTTCAGTAATAGAATCATTAGCCATGGTGTTTGTTGTGCCTGTCAGAGTAGTAATTTCTTTCTCCAGATGGGTTGATGACTTAATAATATGGGACTCAACATCATCTTCTGATTTTACTTTTTCCTTTGGAGATGTAAGCTTGTTGTCTGTTCTTGAAAAATCATTTTCTAGTGTATAGTCGTTTACTGAAGTAATGTGGTCTCCTTCTGAAGTGATGGTTGTTTCTGATTTAGGAATAGTGTTGTCAGCCCCAAAGAAAATGGTTGCTTCAGTTGTTGTTTTACTGCTTTCTGTTGGAGGATGAGAATCAATTTTTGGCAAACCATCTTCAGCCATGGGACAAAATGGCACCATGTACACTCACTGGTCTTTCCCTGGGCCCAGTGGTATCCCTAGGCAGGAGAGTGATGTTCATTATAGTGATTGAAGCATTGGTCATCATGGTGATTGTTGCATCAACCATAGGGCCAATGGCAGTGGCTCTCCTTGAAGGTTGTTTCTGTGCTCTGATTGGGCATCTAGTTTCAAGAGTATTGACATTAGATGAAAAGACAATAGAATCCTCTCTGATCATGAAATCAACATTCACAGCTGGATTTATCATGTTTTTCTTTATAAGGGATCTACCTTCCATTATGGAGCTAGTGTCACTTGAAATAGACATAGCAGTGTCAGCCACGTACTTTGTGGGTTTAGTGTCAGTGGGGAAAACTCCAGGAGTCATGAGATTATCTGCATTAGCTTCAAGTTGTCTGTCTTTCAAGTAAGTTAAAAATGTCTTTTTGAGGTGAAGTGTCTTCTTTTGAGACTTATGGTATTTAAATGTCTAAAAAACAATGGCAGCTTTGGCAATGAAGGTAGCTACAGAAGGTAATTAGGTAGCAAGGATTTCAGTTAGTTCTCTTCTTCAGAGAGTGAATTCTCACTTTTTCAGTAAGGATAACAAGTTATTATCCTTTTAGGGTTTTTGTAGTTTTCATCTTCATTGCAATTCTTACTTTTTCTTGAATTAACATGCTTAACAATGAGAGTGTCAGGTTTTGTATATTTAATTTCTTTAGGAATATTTTTCTGTAGAGAGTGTTAGTTCAACCGAATGCCAGGGAGTTGGCATTATATGCCAGAATTCACCCAGAAACAAAATTGAAGTATGTAATAACTGTATTAGCCTTAAGAATTATATCCTCAATTTCAGAGGGAGTGTTTTCTATAATGATATTAGTTATACCAGCCATCATCCTTTTGTTATCATTCTTAATGTTTAGCTACTTAGATGAAAGGAGATTGTAGCCTGGTGTTAATGTTTGCCCACTGTCATTAGAAGAAAGAGAATTTTCATACTTAGACACAACTAAACCTGAAAAAGGGCAGCAGCATAAGCCAGAGCAATGGTTTCCATCCCAAGGGCAAATGTTTTTTTTCATTAGATATGGACTCAACCTCCAAGTTTACAGTGTCTTTTTAAAATTGATTGACCTGGTATAGATATATCACCATTCTCTGTAGAATTATGATAGGTTTAAGATGGGCATTTTTCATTTTAAAGATATGGACAGCTTCTCCAGAAATATTTTTGCTTCAAGGAGATGTCACTATGAGGGTCCCAAAATGTTTATTGACATGGGAAATGCTGTCAGTATCAGGGACAGGGAGGAAAGTCTTAAGTTAGTGACAAGCACAGGTTCTTTATTTCTAAGTCATTTCCAGTGGCAGTAAAGGAAATCATAATGTAAAGCCATTCTCTAGGTTGCCTAACTCAATGGGAGGTTTTTTAACCTCTACATTTTTTTCTCATCATCTAGAGTTTGTGAGGCTTAATTCAGGATAAGGCATGCTATAAACAGAAGACTTGGTGTCCTTTTGGGGGGGAATTCTTTTTTGTGTACAAAAAGGGAAAAAAAGATGGAAATGTTAGCTGTATAATTGCTAGAAGTCAGCTTGGAGTACTTGGTATATGTTATATTGAATAGAATTAGAATAAGGAGCAAAATATTCATTTTTATGAGCATTTAATTCCTGGTTAGAAATGTTAGGTGAGGGGTGCCTGGGGGGCTCAAGTCAGTGAGATGTCTGCCTTCAGCTCTGGTCATGATCCCAAGGTCCTGGGATAGAGCCCCATGTTGGGCTTCCTGCTCAGCGGGGAATCTGCTTCTCCCTCTGCCCCTCTCCCAGCTGAGGCTCTCTCTCTGTCTCTCTCAAATGAATAAATAAAAAAAAATCTTAAAAAAAAAAGAAATGTCAGGTGATATGATATCATCTTCATAGATACTAATTTCTCAAATAGTTTTTAATTTCAGGGATTACTGTTGTGCTCACACCAAACTCTGTTTCTAGTAATAATAGCTGTGAGGTGGGATCACATTGATTATAGCAATAGTAAGTCTTTTCTTTCCTATAGAGGATATTATTACCATTATCTTTTTTTTTTAATCATCGACCTCAAAAAGGACACCTCACATTGAGAGTGTGTATCATCCATCAAAGAGCAGGAAGCATATGGTGAAAATCCTGGTGAGAGTGCTGGAATTTTAGCAATTTTGAGGATGGAACTGGAGTCATTTGCTCCAGGGAACATGGGAAACTCTTAATTGACCAATAGATCATTACCACCAAAGATATTAGCTGACTTAAGGACAGAGGATCAGATTCTATAGGTGAGTTTCATTTTATCTAAGTAGTTGTTTCCTTTATTGTTGTAGTGTCTATTACTCTAATGAAAACTGTCTTTTCTCAGGAAAGCATCAAGTTTATGTTTAAGTAGCAAATTCTTCAGATCCACAATGAAAAAAAAGTTTTTTTTTTTTTTTTTAAGTGGAAAAGGGGAAGCTGTTAACAAAAGAAGGAGACTTCTCAATAAGGCCTCAGGAAGGTTATTTGGCAATTTATGATTTTCATGGATACTTGACTAGGAAGAGTCCTCAGATACAGACTTTGAAAATGCTGGTGTCATAGTGATGCCCACCCTTAAGACTTTGTATGGAGAATCTCTTGAGATTTATCAGATGAAATGTCATGTGCGATTTTAAAAGAATCAATTGAGATAAGTGGTGTCTTCTATGGACACTAGAATTCCTACTTTAGAAAGAGACTATATATCTTCAAATTTTATTTATTTATTTATTGGAGAAAATAGAGTTATTAATCCTAGGTGCGGTGATTATAATCACTATTGGAATGTATTTGCTGAGGAGGTTTCAGGTTCAGTATCTTCATTCCTGAGAGAATTGCCAGCTTCAGATACAGGGAGGGAGGTGAGAGGAGCAATTACATCTTGAGATTTAATTATGACAACATCCACATTTTTGTCCTCTTCCCCTCCAGTGATTGGAATGTTGGGTCCATGAGTAAGGAAATTGTAATTGAAGGATGCATTGGCCTGTGGTGTCACTATTTTTTTGTTTTTGAGGAAAATGGCATATATTATAGCAGGGTCAGTTATGACACTCATGTGTGCTTTGTAGTTTGTAGGCTTCTCAGGGATGTCCTTTAGAATAATTGTTTCTGTATGTGACTGAAGAATATCAGCCCTAAAGAATTTCCTTTAGCTTGTGATACAATAGAAATTTCTTGAAACCTAGATAATATTTTTTTTTCTCGACAGTGGTTTCTTGTGTATCATTTGTGCTTTCTGAAGTTTGAAATTCAGTATTTGTTGCTCTGAAATTGGCTAATTAAATTCCAACTGGGGATTTTCCTCTACCATGGAAATGATCTCTGTGTAAGATAAAGATTTTTCATTGGTAGAAATAATGTCGATCACTTCTGTGAGCAAATTTGAGTTCCCAGTAATGAAGTAAGTTTCCTGAGGAACGTAGCCATCTGGGAGGGAATCCTTTGGCTTGTGAAAGCTTGAGTAAGCTGCTACAGGGACAATGTCATCATCCTTATTTCCTGATTTATTATCAGCAATGACATTTTTATTTACAAGATAAGGCTTTAGGTCAGCATCTTTTAGAGAATTTGTTTTCACCTGAATAACTGGATCATTTCCTGTTGTTCTGTTTACATCTGTAAGGTGATTCACTTCAGCTGTGTCTTTCACTGCAGAAGCTTTAGTTATTTCCCTTGTGTAATAGAAATTTGGTTTACTATATTCATTAGGAGAAAGAGTAGAAAACTTGGTGGTTGTTTTCTTGGGTTCTGAATTTTGATCACTAAAGGCATCAATATAAAAAATTTTGCTCTTGGTGACAGTAGTAGCAGCTGTGTTCGCTTTGATATTAGCCATATTGTCTGAAGAACCTGTGGAATCAGCTTGGAGAACAGTATAAACCAAAGGGAAAGCCTTTGGGACTCTTTGACTTCTAGCATTTTGTCCTTCTGAGGCAATGCCTTTATTGAAATAAGGTGAGTCTATAGACACAGGCTCTGATGCTGCTGATATTAACACTATTGGGTAATATATGTTTGTGCCTTTTATAAGTTTGGGGGCTGCAGTTTCTTTAGTAGGATCTTTCAAAGTTAGGATGAAAATTTCAGGTAGCCCCATAGATGCAAGTCTTAGAGACCTGACACTCTCTGATGATGGAAGGCTATAATGACCAATGTTATTTTTGTTCTTAGTAGAAATAGCAGGAGCATATGGAATGTTGGCTGACATCTTTTTCAAAGGATAAACGAAAGTAAGAGCTGTGTTGATTGCATCTTCTGCGTTTTCTTTCACATTGGAGATGTCATCACTGGAAAGCTGAGCTATAGGAAAATTACTAAACCTTGAATCAGATATTGTAGCTATACCCATTTGATCTTCAGTAAAATCAGATATACTGGATGTGGTAGTGTCTGCTTTCCTGAGTGTAAATGTCTTATAAATGGTAGGTGAAGTATTTCTCCTGAGAAAATTATCACTATTTTTAAAAGCATGATTAGTAGTATCAGTTGTGAATGTCTTGCTGTCAGCTACAGGTTTCATGTCTGGAGAAAGGGAATGCTCAGTTATTTTATTTTCTAAGTCAAAGCCTTCAGAGGGAATTATGGTGTCATCATCACTATTTATGGTGCTTTTTCCTGTAGGTGTTTTGTCAGAAAAACTAGAAGGAAAGTTTATACTTGCATCAATTAGGAAGTGAGTTTTAGGTCTGTGAGCTTTGGTATTGACATTGGCATTGGAATTCTTGAGATCAATGGCATCAGTGTCAGTGCTATTTTCCTGTCTAGGAATCATAGGTTGGTAATTTTCTTTAGCTTTCAACACTGGAGGTATTGTTTTAGATAAGCTGTCTGAAGCAGCAACTGTGGTATATGGTGCATGAGACACATGTGTCTTGGGCGCATATATGAGTATACCCGTTTTTATCAGGGAATTATTTGCTCTATCTTCTAATTCAAAGGCATGCATATCTGAGACATATTCAGAACCACTTCATCAGATGTCATAGTTGTATGGTCCATATATGCTGGAGTGATTTTGCCTGCAGAAGAAATGTCATCCACTCTTTCTGAAATCTCTTCTGTAAAATAAGTTGTTCCATATTCAGCTGATGTCCCTCTCTTCATAAAATCTTTCTGCTCAGATATATTGCCTTGTAAATTACTTGCCATGTTTTTTCAGAGGTAATAAGAGGTGAAATGATAGCTTTATCAGATGGAATAATTATTTTCTCATGTGGAATGTTGTAATCAGTCTCTTTGGTCATATCTTTTCCCATACTAGTAACTGGAACAAGTTCAGAATATTTGGAAGTCCCCGTGGATGCTGTGAAATCAGAAGGAGAAAAAGTTGACCTCCATTGTAGGCCATCTAGTCTAGTTGGAGTATTTGTGATGGACCCTCCTGTCTTAGTGACTTTATCATGAAAGGTAGGCCTAACATCTTCTGGAAGAATTAATGTGGAATTAGCTAAAAAGATTCCTTTTAAATTGGGAGGTGTTTGAGGCTTGTAGGAAGTAACATTAAATTTAGCAGTGAAAGAATCTTCCATATTGCTGTCCCTCTTGGAGAGGGGATTGGGTTCTGTTCCTGATGGAAGGATTTTCCTCATAGCTGGGATGAAAACTGTTGTATTTGTAAAATTATGTAATTCCAATTTAGCAGCTGGATCTTCTTGATCAAAAAGATCAGCTATTTTCCTTCTTTCATAGACACTATCTTGAGAGTCTTCTCTAAGGGTTGAGGCTTTCATCATTGGTCTTTGAGATATGAAATATATTTTGTCAGTCTTAGTTTTATAATTCTCAGGAGTATCTCTATTCAGAGAGAAAAATGAATCAACTTCACCATCTGTGGTACTATCTGAAAAAGTAGTTGATCCAGTTGGGGAAATATTCTGGGCCAATGGATAGGAAGGAATGTCAGCTTGACTTATTATGATCTGTCTCTCTGAAACATCACCACCATTAATGGCATCAGCATATTCAGTTGCTCTTTCTAACATTTCTGACCTATTTATTACAGATTCAGATCAGGATTTATCTGTTATTAGACCAGAGGTTTCAGGATTTTCAGGCAAGGAATTAGGACTAAGCATGGCAGATGTTAATAGAGATGAGAATCCCCTAGATTTAACATCTTCTCCAGGTAACATAGAATCACCTCCTTCATAACTATCTTCAGCGGAAAGAACAATGGAATCAGCCACAGGGCTGGCTGCCTTATTCATAGATGAAGAAAAGATTGGAGCTCTGTTTCCTTTCTCAGTACTTTTACCAATAATGGGAAGATCATCATCAGGAATGACATTGAACTCAGCCAAAGGAATAATGTTGTTCTGTGAATGAGGCATGTCTGCCAAGTTTGGTTTATGTTTATTTGCATTGAATTTGGCTGATATGGTGGTTTTTGCTTCTTTTGGGGTATCATGATTATACAAAGCAAATGAGACGTCTTTCCTGTTGAATTGGTCTTTATATTCTTTAGGATAGGTGATCACAGAAAGATTGATAGAATCAGTTGTGAATATCTTGCTCTCTCCCTTTCTTATCATTAGTTCTGGGTCTGGAACAAATGGGGACTCCATTCTTTTGCCTTTAGGGAGAATGATGATGGTGTTATCACCAACTGGAAAACTATTTTCCACAATTGTTTCATCTAGAAATTCAGGTAAAAAAATCCAACTTGAATCAGTTAGAGAATAAATCATGGATCTGGGAAACTTGGTATTAAAATTGACAGAAGAACTTTGGAGAACATCATCAGAATTAAGATTTTTGTCTTTGGGAATAAAGCTCTGGTGTTGTTTGGTAGTTTTGATATCAGTTGGAGATCCTTGGGATGCATGTTCAGAGACTGCAGCACTGGCATGGGGTGAATGAGACTCAAATACATTGGAGTCATTACTGAGTGTGGTCTTTCTTCTAAGGGCACCATTTCTTTCCCTCACTAGTTCAAAGACATAGTTATCTGCAACATAGTCAAGGGAACTGTCAACAGGTGTAATAGTTACCATATCCTCATCATTTGGATTATTTTCCCCTGCCAAAAGGGTGTCATGTGCCTCTTCTGAAATGTCTTCTGTAAAAGGATCTAGTTCAGTGGATATATCTTTTCCTATAAAAGTCTCATCTCCAAATTATTGTTATTAATAGTATTAATAGGGTTTTTCATGCCTTTTTTAAAAAGAATGAAAGTAGGTAAAGTAGTAATTTTGTCAGATGGAGTATTTCTTTCTCCAGGTGGAATATTATTGTTAGTCTTTGTCTTGGTGTCTTTTTTCATTTTGATACCTGGATCAAGTTCTGAATACTTGGATGAACTCATGAATGTTGTGAAATCAGAAGGAAGAAGAGTTGATTTCCATGGTGGCAGGCCATATGTCCCAATGGGAGTGTTTATGATGGTCCTTTCTCCAGTAGCAACTTCAGGAGAAGAGCTTTGATCATTAGACCTAGATACTTCTGGAAGAGTTAATGTGGAACCAACTGAAAAGTCTCCTTTTAAATTGGGGGGTGCTTGAGGTTTAGTAGAAGCAGCATCAAATTTAACAGTGAAGAAATTATATTTCAATGTACTTGCATCTTTTGGAAAAAAATTGCCTGCTTTAGAAATGTGTACTTCCCCTTCCACATTGTTGTAACTCTTGGACAGAGTATTAAGCTCAGTTACTGAGGGAAGGATTTTCTTCATAGCTGGATTGAGAATGTTTGCATTTCTGAGAATGGTTGCATTTGTAATGTAGCTTAAATCAGATTTAGCAGCTGGATCTTTTTGATCAGGAAAATTAGCTCTTTTTCTTTCTTCAGGGACCCTGTGTTGAGAGACTTTTGTAGGAGAAAAGGCTTTCATGATTGTTCTCTGAGGTTCAGAATATATTTTATCTGTCTCAGTTTTAGAGCTGTCAGTAGTTTCTCTATTTGCTGAGGACAGTGACTCAAACTCACTATTTGTGGGATTGTCTGAAAAAGTAGTAGAACCAATGGGAAGTTTTGTTGAGATCAAGGAGTAAGGCTTGAAGTCTGTTTTATTTTTAATGGGACTATCACCATCATTAATAGAATTAGAGTATTCAATCATTGTCTTAAACGTGTTTGACAATGCAATTGAAGAATTAGCCAAGGAGGTATTTGCCACTGGGTTAGAGATTTCAAGATTTTCAGTTGAGACATTGGGAATGAACATGGCCTTTTCTGGGATTTGTAGAGGTAGGAATCCCCTGGACCTAATATTGTCTTCTGTAAGCATAGAATCACCTCTTTCATAACTACTCTCAGTGGAGGGAGTAGTGGTGTTCTCCAGAGGGTTGACTGTATTCACAGGTAAAGAAGAGATTGAAGCCCTTTTGTTTAAAATTTCAGTATCTTCATTGATGAAAGAAAGTTTGCCCTTAGGGATGACATTGAACTCAGCCAAAAGAATAATGCTATCCCATGAGTGTTGCAGCTCTGCCCTATTAGTTTTACCTTTAACATTGTCTGCTTGGGATAATAAGATACTTTCTGCTTTACCTTGGGTATCAGTGTTATATATGGCAGATGAAATGACTTTTTTGAAGAATCGATTCTTATTTTTTAATGGAGAGGTGATAACAATGGGATGCATGGGTTCATCTGGGAAAATCCTTCCCTCTGCCATGGTTACTGTTATTACTGGGTCTGGAGCAAGGGTGTGTTCTATCAGTTTGTCTTCAGGGGAAATATTGATGGTGTCATCTCCTTGTAAAGTGTCCCTTTTCAAGGTTGTTTTACCTAGAAACTTGTGAATACTCGCACTTGTGTGAGTTAGGGGATGAGTCACAGATCTGGGAGACTGAGAATTTGAATTGACAGTAGAACTTTTGAGAACAATAGCATCAAGTTCAGAACTGGCATGCTCCTTTCTAGATACCAAATTTTTCAGTATTTCTTTAGTTTTAATCTCAGCTGGGGTTCCTCGAGATAAATGTTCAGAGGTAGCAGCACTGGAGTAGAATTGATGAGACCAAACTATTTTGGGGTCATAAATGAGAGTAGTTTTGTTAATAATAGTATTGTATTTTTCTTTCTGTGGTTCTAGGACATACTTATTTGTGGCATAGTTAAGAGCTCTGTCGTCAGGGCGCCTGGGTGGCTCAGTTGGTTAAGCGACTGCCTTCGGCTCAGGTCATGATCCTGGAGTCCCAGGATCGAGTCCCACATGGGGCTCCCTGCTCAGCAGGGGGTCTGCTGCTCCCTCTGCCCTCTTTCCTCTCGTGCTGTCTCTCATTCTCTCTCTCTCAAATAAATAAAATCTTTAAAAAAAAAAAAAGAGCTCTGTCGTCAGGTACAATGCTTATCACATCTTCAATATTTGAAATATTTTCACCATCTAAAGTAACATCTGAAATGTTTTCTGTAATAGGAACTATTTCATATTCAATGATTATATCTTTCCCTAGAGAATCTCTGTGCACAAATATTTTATTAAAAATAGTGTTCACCATGCCTTTTGTTGAAGTATTGGTACTAGGTGAAGTGATGGCTTTGTGTGATAGAGTATTTCTTTCCTCAAATGGAATATTATTATAAGTGTTTGTTGTGGTATATCTTTTTTCATTTTGACAACTGGATCAAGTTCAGAATATTTAGATGAACTCACAGACGTTGTGAAATCAGGAGAAAGAATTGATTTCTGTGGTAGCACGTTGGATCCAGTGGGAGCACTATGAAGCAAACCTGCTGTGCCTGCATCTTTTTCAGGAGGAGTGGAGTTTTTATACTTAGGCGTCTTTTCCAGAGACATGGTGGAATCAGCTGAAAGGATTCTTTTTAAATTGGGAGGAGCTTGAGGCCTAGCAGGAATATTAAATTTACCAAAGAAAGGATTATCTTCCAACATCCTTGAATCTCCTGAAACAAAATTTCCTGCTTCAGAAATGCATTTCTCCTCCTCGTTATTGGTCTTGGATGAGAGTATTGGGCTCAGGGATTGAGGGAAGTGTTTTTTCCAAAGTTGGAATGAGAATTGTTGCATCTGTAATGTGATTTTAATCAAATTTAGTAGCTTTGTCTTCTTCAGCAGAGAGTTCAGCCATTTTTTTTTTTAATTTCAGAAGAGAAGGGACTTACTTCTATGGTCAAAAGCCCTTTCATCATTGTACCCAGAGGTTGAGCATCTGTGTTAACTTCAGAAATGTTGATAGTTTCTCTCTCTGCAGTGGGTACTGAATCAGCCTCATCCTCTATGGAATTCCTGGTAAAAGTTACTGACTCATTAGAAGGAATATTTGAGTCTAAGAGGTGAGGCTGAAAATCTGTTTGAATTTTAATGTCCTGATTTTCTGAAATATCATTTCCATGAATGAAGTCAAGGTATTCCATTCCTGTCTCTGATGCTACTGATACTAACTTTGAGGGGTCAAAGAATTATCACTCATTAGAACAGAATCCTTGGTTAAGACTTTAGGCATAAGAACGATCCTTTCAGATGTTAGTAGAGATGGGAATTCTTTAGACCTAACATTATCTTTATCAGGTTGCAGAGAATCTCCCCCTTCATAACTGTTCTCAAGGGAAAGAGTAGTGGTATCAGTAGCAGTGTGAGTTGCCCTCATTGGTGAAGAAGACATTGAAGCCCTATTTTTTTTATTCCCAGAATTTTCATCAACAAAGGGAAGTTCATTATTATGAGGGCTGACATCAAATGTAGTTGAAGGAGCAGTGGCATTCTGTGAATGATAGCTCTCTGCCTTGAAATGTTTATCTTGATTATATTCTGATTTGGGTGACATCTCAGGTTCCCTTTGGTAGAATGGAGCAGTGAATGTGACGTATTTCCTGTAGAGCTGGCCTTTGTTTGTTATGGGAGTTGTGATCATGGTGAGATCAGTGATTTCATCTGGGAACATCTTGTTGTCTCCCATCGTTTCCATTGATCCTGGGTCTGGAGCATTGATATGCTCAATCCATTTGCCTTCTGGAAGAGTGATGATGTCATGTCCATTTAGGGTGTCCTTTTCTAGAGATAAATCATCTGGAAACTCAGGGGAGACTTTTCCGTTTCCATCTGTGGATAAGTGAGTCATGGTTCTAGTTGACTTGTTTTTGAACTTGGCAGTATAATCTTTGAGAAAGGTGCCATCTTTGTCAGAATCAGGGTTTCCTTTTCTGGAGATCAACATTTGGTATTTTTGGTTAGTTTTGGGTTCTACAGGATTTTCATTCAGGAGACTCTCAGTGACATGTGCAGTGGAAAAAGGAGCATGAGATCCATGTCTATGGATCCCTTGAACAGAGGGAGATGTTTTTGTTGTGGGGCTCTTTCCTTTTTCTCCAACATAAAAGGTATTTTTCTCTGATACATATTTAAAAGTATTGTCATCAAGCCCAGTGGTCATTAGATTCATATCATTTAGATTGTTTTCCTCTGCCAGAAAAACTACATCTGACTCTGTTGAAAAGTCCTTTGTAAAAAGAATTACTTCATATTGAGCAGCATTATCATTTCCTGTAGAATCTACATGCCTTTTTCCACTTACAGTGTTCCTTATGTCATCAATAAAGGTAATATTGTCAGGTGAAATGATATCTTTGTCAGGTAGAACAGTGATATCTCTAGCTATAATAGACTCATCAGTCATTTTTATGTTGCTCTCTCCTACAGCAAGCACTGGATCAAATTCAGCATTATTGATGTTAATAAAATCATCAACAAAATCAGTAGGAGGAAGAGGTGGTTTCACGGGTGGGATATGATTTATTATAAGAGTTTGTGATAGACCTCTTTAAGTTATTACTAAGAGAAAATGAGCCCTCAGCCCTGGCCTTTCTCAGCTTTGTCATGCTCATTGTGGAATCAGGGTAAAATGTTTCTTTTAAAGTTCCAGGTGCTTTCTGTTCAGCAGAAGCAACATAAGGCTTAAGAATGAAAGGATTAATGTTCACTGAATTTACCTCTCTTAAGATTACTGGAATTTTGGCTTCAGAAATATAGGATTCATTCTCCACAATAGCCTTACCTTTACCCAGGAAAGCATTCGTCCCAGTTCCTGAGGTAGTGATTTCTTTAGCAGATGGATTGATAACTACTTTATTTATATGGTGATTTACAGCATAGTCAAAACTTTTACTTCTCTGCTCTTTTTTTGTGGATTGCAGGTTGAAGAACTGTGTTAGGTGCAAAGGCCATTGTGCCAGTTTTAGGATAAATGCCCCCATTTCCAGTGGTAGGTATGTCAGTGGCTACACTTAAAGGGTTATCTGAAAAAATAGTAGGATCCTCCAGAGGAACAGAGGAGACCATGGAGAGGGGCTGAGGGTTACTTTGCACCTTGGTGATTTCCCAGTTTTGGTCAATGATAATAGAGTGCTCACCTAGTAGCTCTAAGGTCACCAATTTATTAGATAAAGAATCATCATTTTGACTAAGTGCATCTGCAATTCTGTTTTTTTTCTGATTAGGAATTAATAGAGATTTTAATTTTATGGATAGGACATCATCTGTCTCAGGTACGGTAGAGTCACCATTTTTATTGCTCTCCTTAGAGTCAAAGGCAGGGGCATTAGGCGAAATGGTGGTAACATTTGTTGGCATTTTGGTGGCACTAACAGGATTAAGAGAAGCTGTTGAGGCTTTTTTGATTATACCTTTAGTATCTTCACCAACATAGGAGATATTCTTAGCTTCGGAGGCAATATCCTGAGCCAAGAGGTACATGTGATCCTGTGAAGGCATCATTTCAGCTAAGTCCAATTTATTTTCATTGACTTTTGATTTTTCTGATTTGATGGTATCTACCAACTCTGGGGCACTTGTGTTACCAATGTTGGATGAAATGCCTTTCCTATAGGGATAACCTTGACTTTTTATGGGTGCAGTGATTTCAGCATGATCAGTGGGCACAGTGCCAAAAGTGTTCTCTCCCATGGTAGCAATTGTTTCTGTGTATGGTACAAAGAAATACTTGATTTTTTTATTTCTCAAATCAGAAATTTCAGGGAGAATGATGATGGCATCATCTTCATTTAGAGTTTCCTCTCCCACAGATGATCTTTCTAGAAACGCAGAGGAAAAAGTCTCCGTAGCATCTGTTAGGGAGGGTGCCATGGTTTTCAGATGTTGAGTGTTGAAGTTTTTGGTATAATCTTTGAAAGAAGTGGCAACAATATCAGAGTCAGAATATTCTTCTTTGAGAATAATAGCTTGATATTTTTCTTTAGTTTCAAACTCAGGGTGAGTTATTCTATACAGAAGACTATTTGAGGCCCCACCTTTAGGGGATGTTGAATGAGATACAAGTCCATTTGCTCCATGTATAAATGGAATAGGTTTTTTAACAGAACTGGTTTCTTCCTTCTCTAGTTCAAAGGAATGCTTATTTGAAATATATTCAGAATCACTTTTATCAGTTTCAGTGATGATCAGGTCCATAGCATCTAGATTATTTTCCTTTGCCAGAGTAGTCTCAGGCCTAAGAATATAGGAATCATCTCTTAATGTATTTGCATATCCTAGTGATAGAGGAGTACCTGTTTCAGATGTATGGGAATAGTTTTTCACATTTGTGTCTTCGGAGGAGGTAGGAATGGAGAGGGTCACGGGTATAATGCCTATGTGAGAATTTGTTTTGCTATCTGTAGCAGTTTGATCTTTTTCTGTTCCTGGATCACTTTGCTCAGCAGTATAGGATGCATAATTTGTGTGGGAAGTTCCTTTACCTAATAACACAGTGCCTTCTGGAGCAGGGTTTGTATTATCTTTCACTGGAATTCTAAAATTTGGTGTTATAAAGGTAGATCTTCTTTCAGGGGAGAAGATAGAACCTTTTGGGACATTTTCTTTCATCATGGGATAAAGAATATCACCACCAAAGAATGGGTCGTGTTCAGCATCACTATTACTGTTTCTCACTATCACTTTTCCTGGGAACTCTGGAGTAAATTTTCTAAGTAGAGGTTTTGAGACTTCAGTCGTATAGGATGATGCAGGATTCTCAAATTCAAGTTGGTCAGCTATGGTTTTGCTTGTTCCTTTGAATCCGGTGGAATTATATACATCAGAGTGAAGAGAATAAGGTTTAGGTGTCAAGTTGTTGCCTTTAGGAACACTATCACCTGCAATAGGTGTAACATAAATATTATCCCTCACATTTTCTTCTTTAAGTCTGTCTTCCTTTGCCATAATGCCTGTGTCTTTTTGGGGATATGCTTCAGAGTTCACTGTTATATCTTCCTTGAAAGGGCGCTTAGATTCATATTGTGTTCCGTAAAGCACGGTGTCAGTGTCTTCTTGAGAAGCGGCAGTGACAGCTACTGTCAAAGCTGCTGGGATAGACTTACTATGAAAAGTTTTTGGTATTATAATATCTGCCAAAGAGATCTTTTTTATAGGGTTTGTTGCATGAGGATTATTGAAAGGGTCAACAGACTGCATAAAAGCAGGGGAATCAGCTATTAATAGTGTTTCATCATCTGTAGACACACTGGGATCTTCTCTGGAAATGGTAAAGTCATCTCCCAGTTTGTTAGTTTTCTTATTAAGAGTATTAACTTCATTCATGATCAGAATGCCTTTCCTTATTGGCCAGGTGAAAGCTGTTGAAGCCAAGTCCGTTACAGCATCAGTATTTTTATCCTCTTTGGAAATATCATTAACTATAGCAGGACTGCCAGGAGGGATATTTGTTATTTCCATTCCAGCCATTTTGCCTTTATTGATCAGTCTCTTATCGTTGCTTGACATGATGGCAGCAAGGGTTTGATAGTCATCTCTATAATCAGTAAGGTCTGCATTGTCCATTGTGAAGAATGACAGTTTATGTTGCATGGTGTTCCGAGCAACATTTTGGTTCTCTTTGGTGATAGTAAGTGGATTATCAATGATTACACGGTAGTATAAATTAGAGAGTTTAGGGTGATCCTTTCTACTTTGGGGGTCAGAATTGCTTGGTGGAAGGAATTCTGTGCCATCTGCTTCTTCCACATTCTGTTTCACAGCTGCACTTTTGCCCAGACCATTAACTGTTGCTTTAGTGACTATAGTCTTAAAATGTATTTTGCCATTTGTGGGTTTAGTGACATCAAATAGAATATCATTTTCTTCCCCAGGAGTGGTAAGGTCTCTGTCACTTACTGTTACTTCAGCAGTAGGTATACTACTACTTAATTTGGAAACAGATTTTGTACTATCCACAGCTGCAAATCCCTTACTTTCAAAGCCACTGCTTAGTTGTGCAGGTAGAAGGTCTTCTTTTATCTGAAAAATACCATCTTCTCCCACTGCAGATTTTACTTCCATATAGGGAGTTGATTCTTCTTCATTAGTCCTTTCTTTATCTATGAAACTTCCAAATCTTTGTTTTTGTGTAAGAATACCAGCTGTTTTTGCAGGCAAGGAGTTAAAGGCTATAGTGGGCCTTCCTTCTGGTATGGTGGCCTTATTAATCATCAGTTCAGAGTTGTCAATCATATTTGTGGTTCCCTTACCTGTACTGTATTCAGCAGTGGGAGAGGTGAAATCAGGAGTAAGGAAAGTAGACTCCAATGGAATGTTCGAAGGATTTACTGATACTTTATTAATTTTCCATTTTTGTATAATGGCATCATTAATGAAATGAGGATTTTTAGCCACAGGATCTGATATCCAAGCATCAGTCAAGGAATCATCTTTAATTAGCAGGGAGTTTTGAGCTTGATTATTTTGGGCTTTGGGCATTAGGGTAGGTGACTGAGCTACTGACAGAAGAGTGTGTCCTTTGTTCATAGGAAAGTCTGTTTCAGGGTTGGGACCTTACCACTGCTGGCATGGTTATTAGTAGTAGAGAGACTCATGGTTTCCTCCAGAGTCAGTCGATTTATCTGAAGGAGTCATCCTGAGCTTTGAAACTGAGGTCATGTCAGCTACACTGTCTTCACTAAAATAGGCAGTCCCAGCAGTTCCAGGGTGAGTGATGATAGGAGTGATATTGCTCTGGAAATTGGCCGTTTTAGACAGATTAGCTCTTTCAACATCCATTTTGGCTTTGGCATTATTTGCAGTAGTCGTGGTGGGGATTCTATGGTCGCCTCTGTTTTTAATGAGGTTTTTGCCATCTATTATAAAGGGCTTTATTTTGTTTTTGGATAGGGGATTGAACATATCAGGGATTTCAGAAAGGAGGATGATTTTGTTTTCTGTTGTTTGGGCATAATCTGCATCAAGATTAAGAGAGTAAACTTGTCTTCTAATTTCTGTTGTGGAAGTGTCTGGGTGAAGAAAGATGACTTCCTCTATAAATATATCATCTTGGTCCATATTTGCAATTTGTTGGAGCACAGGAATGACCTCCTCAATTTCATCATTGCTCCCATACTTAAAATAATTCCTATCAGGTTTAAGATGTACACTGGCAGGAATATTAGAATGGAACTCAATTACTGAATCATTGAGTTTAAATCCAGTTGCTTCAGCAATATTGTTATTGTTAGGTGTCATGGTGTTTTCCATCTGTATAAGATGTCTGCCTTCTACTCTTGTTTATTTCTTTGAAGGCCAAGTTATCTTAATGTTAGTGTTAGTTGCTGGCACTGTGGTTTTGGGGTTAGCATAATGCTTTGTAGAAGTGATGCCATATGTTTTGGAAATAATTGAGTCCCCTGCATGCTTCATATTTTTAGCTACATCTAACATTGCCTTGGTATCATTAAAATTACTAATAACATTATTGCTTTTCTTATACATTCTGTAATTAGGGAAAGAATTTGTAGTGGGATTGATACTGGAAGTGGCTTCATCAACATCAGTGGCGGTCATGCTAAATTTGGTATCAGCCTTGTTGTAAGTACTCAGAATAGGAAAAGATTCAAAGTCATTGGTATTTTTTGCAAAGAAAATCCTAGGCATTTGAGAATTAACTGTAGTTCTGTGGTGATTCTTCTTGTCTGTGGCAT
The DNA here is from genome assembly GCF_002201575.2 of Neomonachus schauinslandi. Taxonomy (NCBI): domain Eukaryota; kingdom Metazoa; phylum Chordata; class Mammalia; order Carnivora; family Phocidae; genus Neomonachus; species Neomonachus schauinslandi. The sequence goes on from NC_058404.1 coordinate 147,845,247, forward strand.
CAATTACAATAGAATTGTCTGTCTGTGGAATATCTGGAGCATTGCTCATGGTTTTGCCATATCTTTCCAGGTTAGTAGTGTCAATTATAATTACAGTTTCATCCTCCATGTCAGGAACATCAGCCAGAGTTGTGTCATCTAGAATGTCTGTGGCATCAATCGTGGCTGTATTGCCTTCTTTCATAAGGGTGGTATAGTACCAGTAAAGGATATATTATTCTCTGGTTTTGTTTCTTCCTCACGAGTAGTGGTATAAGTTCCAAGGAGGTTGTTTGCATTTGAATGGCAATGTTGCTCTCATCTGCAGAGGCATTAAACTCATTCTTAGTGTTGTGCATGTATGCAGCAGGATTAGAGGCAAAGAATGGTTTAGATCTTCCAGTGGATGGGAAGAAGGATTCAAGACTTTGAGTTGCTTTGGAGTTTCCCTGATAGTGGGGAATAGCAATGGAATCAGACTTATACCAGTGGGTGGTTATGGATATGGGTGCTGAGATGCTCTTTTCCCCAGAAACAGCCATCCTGCTTTGTGTTATTGCGGAATTGGGTGCAAATCTGGAAATTTTGATGCTGACAGTGGAAGTATCCTGCTTAGTGGCAGATGAAGGTGAAACATTGCTTGCTGGAGACTCTGCCTGATTGCCTTCTATACCCTCAACATAAGCAAAGCTAGCTGAAGTCTTGCTAGCTGAAGGGTTACTTGGTACACCATTCCCAAATGGGGGAAAGTTAATGTATGCTAGCTTGAAGAGTCTCTGAGTGGCTTCTCTTTAAAAGAGATCCAGAGTGCCTTGTTACTGTATCAGTAGACTCAGAGTAACTATTGGAATCATGTGTAGGTGCAGAATTATTTTTTGTTCTCAGGATGGGTGAGAGTGGACTTGCTCTGTGGCTCTCTGATGCAGACAAAGGTGGATTGACAAATGATTTGTCTGACTGTGTGTTTCCTGATTCCCATTATACTAAAGGGAAAGAAGTACAACATTTTTGTGAGGTTCCTCTTGCTGATTATATTTTACTAAAAACCTGAAATCAGTAGTCACAGTGCTAAGTTGATCAAATAAAGCAACATTCTGAAGGTCTATGCTTTCTTTTTTATCCAGTAGTTGTTAGGTTAATCAAGTCAGAAATACACAGTATCAATGTAAGAAGGAACACCTAATATATTAGGGTTAAGTAGCCTCTGCAAATATAAATCCAGGTGTCCTATAGCAAACTTTCAGTATGGAATCTCTTACAGTAAAAGAAATATAGAGAAGCCCTTTAAATTCTATACTGTCATACATTATAGCTTCTGTTATCTTTACTTCATTATGTATATGATTAATTTTAAGGGAAGGAAATTTATAAATAGAAAATAGAACATTAAAAATACAATGATGTTTTGTTTAGCAAAATGTTCTTTCTGCATTAAACATAAGCTAATCATCTAAATCCATGTTTTCCCTTCATCTAATTTTTAGTTTCATAAGGATACTTTTATCCAAAATATTGAAACTTACCGGGAAGCAAGCCACAAAATTCAAGATGGTCATAGTTAAGACTAGAATCTTCATCTTGTCTTGCTATTCCCTGCAACTGAGTGCAAGACTGTCCTATGTTACATTAAATCACTGACAATTTAAATGACAATTTAAAAAACATCAGAAATAATCTCTATTATATTTTAATATTATTAGCTAATTAAACATTAACTAAAATAATGGCTTGCTAATAAGATAGACAGTGTCCAAGTAATTCTAGTACATTATTAGAAATGAAAATATGCCAGGGGCGCCTGAATGGCTCAGTCGGTTAAGTGTCTACGTTTGGCTCAGGTCATGATCCCAGGGTCCTGAGATGGAGCACCACATCAGGCTCCCTGCTCAGCAGGAAGTCTGCTTGTCCCTCTCCCTCTGCCCATCTCCCCCGTTTGTGTTCTCTCTCTCTCGAATAAATAAAATCTTAAAAAAAAAAAGAAATGATAGTATGTGGGATAGAATACTGTTTGCTAAGGTCCATTTAACCAATCAGTGAGAATAGGAAGAATTTTTGGCTGTTTTTTATAACTTGCAGAGAATCAAGGAGTAAATATTTAGCAAGTACATTTTGGACAGAGTTCTTCAGTGGGGACTTCATTGTATAAATTCACCCTTGTTCTCATGTTGATATCTATTTGTTGCATTTTTTTCAGGACTATTTAGACAAAAGTTAATTTGTTGAATCTTTATTCAGCCAGAGTTAAAATTTATCCAGGTAGATTCCTTATACAAAAGGGTTATAAGAAAGTGTAGGCATTTGAAGAATGGCTCCAAACCTTCTGATTTATTCAAGCATTTACCTTGCAAAGGAATCTCTTTCGGCCGTCTTCTAGCTTTAACTCTTGACCAAATCAGCCTGGTTCAGCAATGCACGAAGATGAAATCCATGCTGACAAAGTCTAAATCTCAGAAAGAAACGCAAGCTACTTGTTCTTCCTCCTCCTTTATTTCAGTGGGGGAGAGAAAAAGGTTCTCATATAAAGGATTGCTTCTGAGCTAATCCCAAAACAAAAGAAAAGAGAGGAAGTGTCTATTGGCTTTTGTGCATGCATTTCTCAGGCACAGAGTGAACCTATTAGCTTATCTTCAAATTGAATGGGGCAAGGCTCATATTTTAATTATTATGAAGTCTTTTAAAAATTAACTCTCTAGTTTCTAGTGCCATTTCCTCCTTTTTTCCTGTTTTTTTTTTTTTAAACCTTGTTCCTTCTTCTGCTTCCATAGCAAAAGTTTGATTCACTATAATAGCATTTAACATGTATTTCCATTATTTAGTTTACATTGGGATTCACACTGTAAGGCTGTGGTTTTTGTAAGGACAGAATTGTGTTTGGTTAAATGTTTGAAAAATATGTTTATAATATAGGAGAAGAAGAAATTTAAAAAAATAACATGCTCCTAATAATCTTTTGTTTTTTCTTTTCTACATCATTTATATAGATACCATGCTGATTTCTCAGGCCTCTACTTACTTTGGTCAACTCAACACTGGCTGATATTGCTGTTAACTCCAGTTTGTGAGACTAATTGTCCATTTACATGGAACCCACCCAAATACATCATCCTTTTTGTGTCATTTGCTGAGGTGATTCATTGGTATATATTCTAAAACCTCCCTAAAAATCTGAACTTAAGTTGTTTTTGACTTTTAGTTTATGCTATGCAAAGCATGGTACAATAGTACTTTTATCAGACAAAATAGAGACTCAGTTTGAACTTAATTGGCTTGCTATTTCTTCTCATTTGAAGACACCTCAAGATTTACTTATTGCCATTTACAATTTTTCTTTCACCCTGCATACTTCTTTCATATCATGTAACCCTAAAATTCAGTAATGGTTGTGATATATGGGTGTTTATAAGTAGAAAGACAAAGTCAAGCTTTTTGTACTTTTTTTTTCCTTTAGGCTTCCTCAATTTTCCCTATCCTCTGGCTCATCTTAATACTTTTCTATAGCTGACATTCTTTTATTATGCATTGGAACAAATACTGAATCCCCAAGTTATGTCCCAAACTGTCCCTGGATTGTTCTTTTAATCAGGCAGAGTATTGATATATAAAACCTCTATGTACGTGATAATTACCTTCAGATAAAAAGCAGTGTGTCATGAGTTGAACAATTATAATGTTTATCACTTTGGTAGCTTAGAAATACCATTCCCATGACATTAAATATTGCTCTTCATGGCTCTTGAAGTAATTGTTGGAAAGCTAGTGCAATAATACATACTTAAGGATGGAATGTTCTTCCAATTAGAGATAATATTTGAAGGTCTTTTCATTTCAAGTAAGCCGCCAGACTCAGACTCAGAATTCCTGGCTGGCACTAATTCATCTTTATAATATCTGAGATGGCTAAGATTTCTGCCTCATGGTTTCCAAAGTTGAACCTGGGACAATAAAATCAAGCCTTTGTTAAGAAACTTCATCTTTGAAATTTTTTTTTTTTTTTTAGTCTAAGAAGTTCTAATCCATTGCTCCCTTCATTGAGGTGAATAGTTCATTTACGATCTACTCACTATTTCTGGAGGTTGTCTTCTGTAATGCATAAGTAAGCTAACACCTGCACTTTTCCATATACTACAATAATTATACTGTAAGAGGAGCTACAGATTAGAAAATAGGTTATTGGTGTCCACATGTAGTTATGATTCTTACACGGCAAAAGTGAAGCTTACAGGCATAGTTCTAATTAATTTTCACAGAATGCTTCTTTTATTTTACTGAATCACCAAGCTTATCAGCACTATATGTTTAATGGATGAGGATACATATCAATTCAACAAGTATTATTGAGTGTCTGTGAAAGGCACTGGTGGAAAAACAGAAGTAGAAGATGTAACACTGATTCTCAAAGAATTTATAATCTAGAATGTACATGATAACAATAGTTAGTGCCATTTATTTATTCATTCAAGTATTAATTGAGTGCTTGTTAACTTTAAGGTTCACCTCCAGGCCCTGAGTGACATAATGGGAAGCAAGATAGGCAAAATCTGGCCTATGAGTTACATAATCAAAGGACTATAATTTGGGGGTTTTAGTAGAGAAGAAATGAATTTTTGAAAGGTTCTTGGCTTGGAAGTTTGGGTGTTTTGAGACGAGTTGGGTTGGGGGTACTTATTTGGTGTAAGAAAAGTATAAACAATGACACAGAAATGAGAATTCTCAGGGTTGATTGGGGTTAAGAAGAGAGAATGTCTGATTTCCATACTTCTCTTTGGCATCTGTGGCCTGGGAAAAGAGTAAGATCAGCAGATATCTAGAGGAAGTCCTAGGAACTCTGAAGTAAAGAAATCTTCTCTTTCTCATGTCACTACACTCATTGGGCTCAAGGTAAAGTCTCATAAGACTGGCCTTTTTTGGGCCTTAAAGTCTGAATATATAGGAATGAATTCAAGGCTCCAAGTCTTCAGCCCCTTTCTAGTGCCAAACTCAACACATCTGCCCTGAGATCATGAAGACTAATCTTATTGTGCCCTTTATCCTTTATGATATCCAACCTAGCTTTCCCAACCTGAAAACATGGTTTTACCTATCACTATTTTAAGTCTTGCCTCTTTGCTTTTTCATATCCCTTGTACCTTTGAACTCAGAAGTGAATTAGGAATCTCCCTTGCTCTTTATTGATGCTTCAGACCATTTTGTGTCTCTTTTCAAACTTTCAGCAGCTTAGATTCTTACATCATTATATACCTCTCACTACATATCCAATTAGTCATTTAGTGACACTGAACTCACTCTCCCTCTTCCTGTAAGATTTTGTATTCATCATGGTTCTCCAGAGAAAGAGAGCCAATAGGTTGTACATATACAGGAAGAGATTTATTATGAGGAGTTGGTTCACATGATTATGGAGGCTGAGAAGTCTCATGATCTGCCATCTCCACGCTAGTGATTCAGGAAAGCCGGAGGTGTAATTCCAGTCCAAGTCTGAAGGCCTGAAAACCAGGGTAGTTAATGGTATATACCCTGGCCCAGGGGCAACTCTAGCCAGCAGTAGGAAGCATAAAGGGGAAAATTCCTTCACCTCCACCTTTTTTCTTCTATTCAGGCCTTCAAAGGATTGGATGATGGATACTCATATTGGGAAGGGTGATCTACCTTACTGAGTTTACTGATTTAAATGCTACTCTCAGTCAGAAACAACCTCACAGACACAATCAGAAATAATATTTAATCTGGTCACCCTTAGCCCAGTCAAGTTAACACAAAAAATTAACTATCACAGATTTTATCTCTTGGCTCATTGTAACTTTTTTTTATACCACTGCTTTCTCAATTCTTGGTGATTTCATTGTCTACATAGAAGGTCCTTTCGACGTTTTGTCCTCTCAGTTCCTTGACTCTTTTTTCCTATATGCTTATTGTTACTTTGTCTTAACCACTCATTCTCATGGCTATAACTAAAACATACCATTACTAATAATACCTGTTAAAAACCACTTACTTTCTTACCTCTCTCCACTACTGTGATTCTATCAATTCTTTAATCTCTTGAATTCCTTCAGTCCATGAATCATACGAACTTTTTTTTTTTAATATTTTTTATTTTTTATTTGACAGAGAGAGAGAAAGAGTACAAGCAGGGGGAGTGGCAGGCAGAGGGAGAGGGAGAAGCAGGCTCCCTGTTCAGCAGGGAGCCTGATGTGGGGCTTAATCCCAGGACCCCAGGATCATGACCTGAGCTGAAGGCAGACACTTAACCGTCTGAACCACCTAGGCACCCCGAATCATACCAACTTTTAACCCTTCCTTACTCCCTGAGTCCTCACTGTTTCTCCTTATCCAGTTCACATTTTATAAACAATTACTGTAATCTTTCCCTTTCACATACCATTAACTCCTTTGTCCTGTTCTTGCTTTATTTTACTTGTTTGGAAAACATCAATTCAGAGTAAACATAACTCTCCATCCACTTTGTTCTTATGCCCAGAGAAAAGCATACTTGATCACAATGTTTAAGTGCTTGTTAATGCTGATTGGTAATCAGAATGATCAATTCGAATTCATTCACCTTCTCAATCTTTTTATTATAGCTTCTCCTTCTTCTTCAGATTTCCAACACCTCCTGTTCATTCTCACTCTCAGTTGATGACCTTGCTTCTTATTTCATGAAGAAAATAGATGAAATCAAAAGAGAACATTTCCAAGTTCAACCACCATATTTCTGTGTTCTCTATAATTCGAATTCATGCATTCTCTCTTCTGTCCTTTGGTATAGATGCGTTCTCCTCCATTTTAGACCATTTCTTATCCCTCCTGCCCATCCAACGATTTCATTCCAGTAACCCACTCCCTCCTGTATTATTATATCCCCCCTCTTTGTTAGCTCATCATCAACATACAGACATGATGTGCTTTTCCACCATAAAACAAAAAATAAGAACAGACCTTTTTTTTTTCCTTGACTTAATTTCCTCCTTCAAGTACTGCCCCATTTCTCTGCTCTTCATATAACAAAACCACTAAAAGCTTGTCTTCAGTTCTTTTGTCCCATTCTTTCAGTCTACCTCAAAGGTTTTTGCCTTCACTACTCTACCTAAATAAATTGCTCTCGTAGTTCATTCTTTCAAATTTCTCATATGCCTTCATGTTGTTGAATCAAGTTGTTTATTTTAGGACCTCATTTTACTTGATTTATCAGTGCATTTGACACGGTTGATTATGCTTTTCTACATGAAACATTTCTTCACTTGGTTTCCATGGTACCACATGCCCTTGCTTTCTTTTAATTTACTGGTCTCTCCTTGCTTTTTTCTGTTGGTTCTTCCTTATCTCCTGACCATTTGGAGTACTCCATGGATCAGTCTTTGAATCTCTTCCTTGTTCTATGGATACTCACTCCTGGACTAATATGTCTCTAAATACCATCAAAATAATAATTATCAAATTAATATCTCCAGGTCAGACATCTAGCCTAAATTCTAGGCTATTATATCCAACTTCTTATTTAACAGAGCCAATTAGATGCCATGTCCAAACAAAACTTCTGGTATACTCCAAATGTCACCCAGTAAAAAAGCTCCTATAGTTTTCCTCATCTTGTTTGTTGACAACTGTTAGAGACTGAATTTTGTCCCCCTAAAATTTGTATGTCAAACCCCTAATTCCCCATGTGACTATATTTGTGGATAGGGTCTTTAAGAGGTAATTAAGGTTAAGTGAGGACATAAGGGTGAGGCCCTAATCTGATATGTCTGGTGGCCTTATAAGAAGGAAAAAACATCTTTTTTTCTCCATGTGCATGGTCAGAGGTAAGGCCATATAAGGACATAATGAGAAGGCCATCTATAAGACAGAGTTCTCACCAGGAATTGAGTTGGCTGGCTCCTTGATCTTAGATATCTAGCCTCTAGAACTGCGAGAACATAAATTTCTATTGTTTAAGCTACCACTCTCTAGTATTTTATTATGGCAGCCTGTGCAAACTAATACAGCAATTCATTAATTCCATTGTTCACGTCAGAGTCTTCCTTGACTGTTCATTCTATTTTATACCCAGCATCCAATTCTTAGGCAAATATTGATGGCTCTGCCTTCAAAATATATCTAGAACCTGATGACTTTTTACCAGGAATGCCACTGCCACCCTGGTCCAAGTTTCAGTCAGCTCTCACTTTGATTACTGCTTTTGTATTTTAACTAGTTTTTGCTTCCATTTTCTATTATCATTATAAATAGCTATAGTGTTTCTTTTAAATTTTAGTCAGATTATGCTACTCATCTGTTCAAAGCCTCCAGTGACTATTCATCTTACTAAAAATAAAGCTAAACTCTTAAAGGCCCTACAGAATATTATCCCCCATTACCTCTCAGAACTCATTTTCTGCTTTCCCTATAGCTCACTCTGTCCAGCCATGATATCTTGGTGTGTTACCTAGAATATTTCAGTCATTCTTGCCTTAATAATGAGGAAGATGAATGAGATTAATTAGAAGCAGGAAGACTAATTTGCAAACTATTAATCCCAGTCTAAAATCGAAGCCATAAGTCTCTGTGAAGGGCAAGAAAAGAAAATATCACTTACTAAAAAAACAACAAAATAATTGGGGGAGAATCAATAGCATACAGTGAGGATTAAGAGGAGTTGAGGATAATATTGAGATTTGTAGCTTGGGCAACTGGGTGGATGATAGATCATTGTAGAGAGGGAGACCATAGGACAGAAGACTATGGGAGGCAAAGATAACACATTCCTTTCCAACATGTAGTATTTGAGATGCTTCCATGGTATCCGGACAAATACTTTCAGTTCATAAAGCGATCAGAAGTGGGGATTTGGGGGCACCTGGGTGGCTCAGTCGTTAAGCATCTGCCTTCGGCTCAGGTCATGATCCCGGGGGCCTGGGATCGAGCCCCGCGTCGGGCTCCCTGCTCAGCGGGAAGCCTGCTTCTCCCTCTCCCACTCGCCCTGCTTGTGTTCCCTCTCTCGCTGTGTCTCTCTCTGTCAAATAAATGAATAAAATCCTTAAAAAAAAAAAAAGAAGTGGGGATTTGGAGGTCAAGAATGAAATGATAAAGGGGATTAAGAGTATACTTATCTTGATGAGCACTGAGAAATGTATAGAACTGTTGAATCATTATATGTATACCTGCAACTAATGTAACACTGTATGTTTATTATACTTAAAATAAAAAAAAAAAAGAATGAAAAGATGAATGTCAGAAGGGCAGTTGCTTTTTGTCAAGAGCAATGACTGGAAGGAGGCATGTGAGAGTGTTCTGGTGTACCTGTAATGTTCTGTTTCTTTATGTGAGTAGTGGCTGGTTACATGGTGTGCTCCCTTTGAAATATTAGCTAGACTGTGACTTGTGATTGTGCTTCTTCCCTGTGTAGGTGTCCATGCCAGCAAGGCTAGATGTGAATTTCTGTAATTTAGAAGTGGATGCTGCAACATACTTCTTTTCAAGTGTGTTTTATTTTATTTATTTTTAAATTTATTTTTACTATTTATTTATTTTTTTAAAGGGGCTAGGGGGCAGAGGAAGAGGGAGAGAGGAATCTTAAGCAGGCTCCATGCCCAGTGTGGAGCCTGATGTGGGGCTCGATCTCATGACCCTGAGATCATGACCTGAGCTGAAATCAAGAGTCCGATGCTTAACTGACTAAGCCACCCAAGTGCCCTTCAAGTTAATTTAAGTGTTCTCCTCATGTTTAAGGTCATCTCAGCTAAGCTCTGATGTTTGGTGGGTTCAGTGTATTAAATGAAATTTAATACAAACAGTTCTTTCTGTTCTACTGAATAGGTCCTGGGGTCAGATGAGTTCCTCTGAGTGCCCTGGGTATTGATATTCCAAAGATAATCATCTAAGTTTGTCAGATTTTCAGGAAATGGAAGTTCTAATGAAATGCCCTTTCTTTTTCTGAAGTACTTTTACATTCAGCTGTCTTTTTTGGTCCTTTGGTGGAATGAAAATACTGAGTATCCAGTATAATCCTCTGAGCCATCTTACCATGGATTGTGTATTAGAAATAACCTTAGTTTATATGCTTATTTCTTTCGGGGGGATCCAACTTCTTCACATGCTTTGAGCCAGCTTTTCTAGGCCAAAGATGTTACCTGCAATTAAATTAGTTGTGTTAATCTTCATTTATTTTATTTTTTTAAGGTTTATTTATTTATTTGACAGAGAGAGAGACAGAGTGCATGCATGAGCAGGGCGAGGGGCAGAGGGAGAGGCAGAGAGATAGAATCCACAAGCAGACTCCCTGGCTGAGCAGGAAGCCTGATGCGGGACTCGATTCCAGGACCTTGAGATCATGACCTGAGCTGAAACCAAGAGTCAGCTGCTTAACCAACTGAGCCCCCCAGGCATCCCAGTCTTCATTTATTTTATGTTAAATCTAGATGTAATTTTATAAATGCTAGTCCAGCACTTCTTAGCTGTTTGACCTTGAGCCAAACACTTAAACTCTCCAAGCCTCAATTTTCTTATATATAAAAAAAGGCCTAACAATGGAACCAACCTCACAGAGTTGTTACTAAGATCTGCTGAAAGTATTTTTTTTTTTATTTTTCAAGTTTTTATTTAAAGTCCAGTTAGTTAACATATAGTGTAATATTAGTTTCAGGTGCAGAATTTAGTGATTCATCACTTACAACACCCAGTGCTCATTTGATGAACATGTAAAATGCTTAGGACCTATTTGTGCTCAGTAATTGTCAGCTATTGTTGTTACTGTTTTGGAATGTAAATGGTAACCTCAAAAGTACTGTAGATACACAGACAAGCTGGGCAATACCAAAGCCTCCAGGATGGCCATTCCTGTGATGCTGATTTATTTGTGAAGAGGGTGTCCCTGGGTCAGGCCTGATCTAACAGATTCACTAGAGCAATTAACATAGGTGGTCTTTGACTTGTGATGGCTTGACTTATGATTTTTCAATTTCATGGTGGTGCAAAACTGATACATATTCAGTAGAATCTGTACTTGAATTTTGAATTTTGATCTTTCCCTGGACTAGCAATATGCAGCATGATGCTCTCTCTTGATGCTGGACAGTAGCAGCAGGCCATGCAAGTCAGCCATGCAATCATAAGGGTAAACAACCAACACTTACAACTGATTTGTTTTTCACTTTCCTATTCAATAAATTACATGAGCTATTCAATACTTTATTATAAGATAGGCTTTGTTTAGATGATTTTGCCCAACTGTAGGCTAATGTAAGTGTACTGCGCACGTTTAAGGTCATCTAGGCTAAGCTCCGATGTTTGGTGGATTCAGTGTATTGAATGATTTTTCAACTTATGATATTTTCATCTTGTGATGGCTTTATCAGGATATAATCCTGTCATAAGTCAAGGAAGAGCTGTACTAAGATGGTGCTCAAGGGGAAGATTAGCTCAAGATTTATGCATGTTCTTTGTTTTATAAAAATGTCTACATGTTTGTTATTTTAATAAAACTGTGAATGATATGACTGGTTCTCAGCCCTTGTATCTTTGAATATTGCCTCTGTTCCTTTGTCTTTATTATGTCATTGGAAGGGAAATAGGCAATTTCAATCTATGTCCAATGTCTCTTAAATTCTCTTTAATCTTTCAGACTCAAGTGGGTATAACACATTGTTTCTCAATTCCCTCTACCAGTTATCAAAATGTTTTGAATCCCTTTAAAGGATGTGGCTTTCTGAGAGTCCCAGGTTTATGTGGAGAGACTTAGTTCCAACTGTTTGTCTGGAGTGGGCTCAATGCCCATTCTTTTGTCTTCATCTAGGTTTTAAAATTCAAGTTCTTGGATTACTAAGACTAGCCACATCCTTGAGGGCAGCCTTAGAGTTCATGCACATCTCCTCCCTGGATTTTATTTTCATTTTATTTTTGTATTGTAGGGGTTTTCCTTGTTATTACTTTCTTTCAAAGTCAGCTATATATTTAAAAGTACACTTATTATACTTATAAATTCAGTATTTCTCATTCTCCAAAATATATATTTTTTCATGGTCTTAAAAGTAGCCATAATGTGAAAGACATTTCAGATTATGTTAGTGGGCCTGACACTGTTTTTCATTCCTTGTATGTCTTGTGGAGCTTGACTGATGGACGTTTTAACCCAAACTTTGTTTATAGTTTCTGCATTCTACACATTTACCTTGTCAAAGCAAAAATTGCAGGACAAAGTCAAACAGGCAAGGAAGACTTCATTCAATACTATTTAAATAGTCAACTCTGCAGAAAAAAAACGTGAGAGGTTTTTTAGTGCTGGGATGAGCTACTGGATGTTATGAGGATGTTGATAAATGGCATGTGTAGAGCAAATTATGTAATTCTCGAGTTTGCAAATGTTTTACTGTGATTTAGACACTATGTAATTGCTAGTTGGTGCTTATCTAAATAGGCTCCTACCCTCCCACAGAGACTGGGAGATAGGGGCACTATCTTCCTTGGCTCCCAGGTCCTTAAGAAAGATATTTCTGGTTTGTAAAGTTGGAAAGAGGCTTTTAAAAACATTTACATCTCAAAGAGGCAGAGAAAGAATTTACAATTGCAGGTTTTCTAAAGAAATGTTCTAAGACTCCAGGGGCCTAGAAGAAACCTGTCTAAAATTTAGTCAAGCTGAGGGGAACATTAAGGTCTTGGTCAATCTTATATTTAAGTATTGCTCATTATTGGAATATTTTTTAGAAGGACAGGGATATTAATCTTTTCATTCATTTCCAAACATGTGAGAGTGATACAAATATGTGCATAGACCAAATGATTTTCAAAATGATTTATTGAACAAAAGCTGAAGAAGTAAAAATGAACACACATAAGAAGTGAGAGAGTGAAAGCAGAATTTCTAGAATGGTTTCATTTCTGAAGTGTGATTGCAGTCAATTCTTGAGGCGATATTGGCAAAAATTAAGGTGAGAAGTTTAATATTTAGGGAAATTAAGACCTAGAAAAAATGTTGAGAAATATAAAATTAATTTTACAGTCCTATAAGTATCATCTAGTCGGTTTAAAATTGCTATTTTCCATTAATTACATGAAATAAATTCCAATCTATATACCCTTCCCTGCCCCAGCATCACTCTGTTATTTTCATGACAGCTCATGTTTCTGTTGTAAAGTAAAACATATCTAGTCAGATTTTCTGTGTTTAAAGCATAGCTAGTTGCTATGTTTAAGGCCTACTTCTTCATTATAACAACCAAGAATGCTTTCATCCATCTTTAAAGAAATTAAAAAACCCAAAAAACAAACAAACAAAAAAACCCTTTATACAAAAATTTGATATTATGTGTTCCAGCAATCCTTTCTCTGAAATAGTCTTAGATCTGCTCCTTATATTTTAGAGTTTAGATCATGGTTCTAATCTAGACTAGTTGTTTAATTGTGTTATATTTTAATAAAAGTTTATTTTGTAAATTTTTCTAATTTTTTTTCTTCTCCATGGATTTTCCTTATTAATAGTAACAATATTCCCTCATTTCCATCTGAACTTAACTGAGGTGGCACTTTTGCTATAATCCAGTTAACTATTTACAATAAATTGATTGTGATACTCATTCATGTGTTTGAGCTTGTATACTTGTCAGTTTCCCTTTCTGAAATACTGTCTGGGTGTTTTACACTATAACCTCATCAGACTCCTCCTCACTCCCCAAAAATTTTATTTAAAAATGTATAGTTTCAGGGCACCTAGGTGGCTCAGATGGTTAAGTGTCTGCCTTCGGCTCAGGTCATGATCCCGGGGTCCTGGGATCGAGTCCCGCATCGGGCTCCCTGCTAGGCGGGGAGCCTGCTCCCTCTGCCTCTGCCTCTCTCTCTCTCTCTCTCTGACTCTCATGAATAAATAAATAAAATTTTTTAAAAAAAATGTATAGTTTCTAGAGTGTTAGAGCTGAGTAATCTTTATTTTGAAAAAGAAACAAAGTGAGCGTGATTCAACTGCCTACTAAACTGTCTGTTGGGATTAATTTTAGAGTTCTAAGCTTTCTGACTGTTGGTTTAAGTATTAAGATATTTGGATTTTAGTCCTGGTTTTGCCACCCTGTGTTCTGAATTTGAGCCAATTCCATACCTCTGTCTCTTTTATGCAAAATGAGACACTATCTGCTCTTTTTCACAGAATTGCAAAAAATCAAAACTTATGCATATCAAGAGTAACTAGTTATTAAGTAAGGTGTTTGGAGATATATAGAGCACTATTGAATTTCCTCATCTAAATCTTTTTTTTTTTAAAGATTTTATTTATTTATTTGACAGAGAGAGAGATAGCGAGAGCAGGAACACAAGCAGGGGGAAGGGGAGAGGGAGAAGCAGGCTTCCCGCGGAGCAGGGAGCCTGATGTGGGGCTGGATCCCAGGACCCTGGGATCATGACCTGAGCCGAAGTCAGACGCTTAACGACTGAGCCACCCAGGCGCCCTCCTCATCTAAATCTTTGCATGCAGTGATTTACCTGTTATCAAGATGCTTGAGATGCACCATGGCATTGCTTTTACCGTGGGGAAGGAGTAGTAAGGCCAGCTGTAGTTACATTGGCTGTGGTCATAGTAGCAGTTGGTGGTTGTGTGCTGCTGTCAACAGCAGAGGTGGTTCCAGCTGAGGCTGCAAGTGTGGAAGCCTCAGGGGGTTCTGTGGATTCTGCGGAAGGAGTCATGGCAGTGTCAGTACTTGCTGCAGAGAGAGTGGTATCATCTGCTGTGGCAGCAGTGACCTCCTCAGTGGGGGCAGTTGTTTCAGGTTCTGGGTTGGTAGAGTTTTCAGTGGCTAAATCTTCAGATACAGTGGTGGAGGTAGAACCCGATGGAGTTGTAGTGGCAACTGTCCCTAAAGATTCAGTAGTGTCCTCCTTCCCTGGAGTTGCAGCTTCAGTGGTTGAAGAAGCAGGTTCAGCAGAGGTTATGGTTGCTGCTACACTGCTACTGGCAGTAATTGTGGCATTTGGGGCTGAGATCCTCGTGGAGGCTGCAGTTGTTGCAGTGGTAGCTGCTATAGGAATTGTGGTTGCAGATGATGCAACTGTTGCAGTTGTAGCAGCAGATGTAGCGCCTGCTTCTAAGGTTGTAGAGTCAGCTGAACGGGTTGTGGCACCTTCAGCTGGAGTTGTGGCAGCTTCAGTGGTTGTATCATCTGTTGGTTCAGTGGTAGCCTCTTCCCCTGGAGTTGTAGCATC
>NC_058404.1:147860391-147903441 GCF_002201575.2 Neomonachus schauinslandi
GCAGCTTCAGTGGTTGTGTCATCTGTTGGTTCAGTGGTAGCCTCTTCTTCTGGAGTTGTAGCTCCAGAAGCCTGAGTGGTGGTTTCACCCACACTGGTCAACACAGCTGGTTCAGCAGTGGAGGCTGAAGTCCCAGGGGTTGAAGTGGTAGCACCTGCTACAGTTTTGCCGGCAGCAGCAGTTGTAACCCTGGTGGCTGAGGTTGTGACTGGACCATTGGTGGTCGCATCCAGCCCTGGGGTTGAAGAGGCTGCTGCAGTTGTGGTGGTGATTGTTCCCACAGCTGTTGGGTTTGAGGATCCAGTAGTTGTAGTAGCAGTGAGTGAGAAGTCTGTTTCTGAGGTGGTGGAGTCCGTTGCCCCAGTTTTTAACCCATTAGGTGAAGTTGTGGTGGCAGCTGCAGTGGTTGTGTCATCGGCTGTTTCAGTGGCTTCCTCATTCACTGGGGAAGTAGCTGCAGTGGTTATGTCATCAGCTGGTTCAGTGGTAGTCTCAGCCACTGGTGGGATAGCAGAACTTGAGGCAGCTATGGTGGCAGTACCAGGTGCACTGGTGTTTGTAGAACTTGGTGCAACTGTAGTTGTGGCACCCGATGTAGCTGTCGTTGTGACAGAACTAGAAGCAGTGGTAGAAGTTCTGAGTATTTCTGTGGTAGCAGAAGCAAGAGTTGTGGTAGCACCGGCTGATGATGAGGTGGCACCAGTGCTGGTAGCACCAATCCCTAGGGTTGTGGGGGGTGTTGCACTTGTGGCTCCAACATGTGTGGGGGTTGTGGCTGCCGCAGCGGTGGCAATGGTAGCAGGGGGTTTGTTTGCTAAAGTTGTAGAGGCAGCTTGAGTGGTGGAACCATCTGTAGCTGGGAGAGTGACGTCTTCTGCTGTGTTTCCTTCAGCTTCTGAGACCTCTGTGGTAAAATCAGGTGCAATGGTGGAAGCAGAGGTTAAGACGGTTGTGGAGCCAGCCCCTGGGTTTATGGAGGTTGCAGCATGGGAAGCAGCAGACTCTTGGGATGTGGATTCCGCTGAAGGTGCCACTGAGGTCACCACAGATTCTGGGGCAGTTGTGGAGGCAGCGTCTGTTGCCGAGTTAGTGGTTGACGTCACTTGGACTGTGGTGGCAGCCATTGGAGATAGAGTTTCAGGTGTTCTGGTGGTTGCATCTGATCCCTTAATTGCAGTGGCAGATGTACTAGTTGGGGCAACTGATGTAGATGTTTTGCTATTGGATGTAGTGCTAGTGGTGGCGGCTAAGTTAGTAATACCTACAGGTGCTGTGGTGATTGCATTGCTTGGGCCACCAGTTGTAATGTCTTCCTTTCCCGTTGGCCTTGTTGGAGGTTTTGGTTTACGACAGGGTGGCTTATGAGGCCAGTGAGGTCGGTGATGCTGCTGCTGGTGTGCATGGGGATGTTGGGCACTTGGCCGTGGTTTTGGTGGAACTGGATAGATTTGATGAGCCATCAGTGGACACTTATGTGGTTGATTTGGTTGTAGACAGGGATGAAATTTAGATGGTACATGTAATGGAAATGGTTTTGTGACTTTGTTATGTGAGGACTTTTTCTGTGGACTTCGAACAGATTTAGATCCTTTGTATTTGGATGATTTCAACTTTTTTTTGGCAAGTATGGATTTCCTTTTTTTTGGTTGTTTTACAGTTTTGCCTGCTGAGGAAGGTGGTCTTTTTTTTCCTTTGAGGGATTTAAGTTGATTTACACTTTTCTTAGGAGGTTTAGGCAGTCTCTTTTTGGATTTACTTAGCCTCTTCTTTGCTGTTAGAGAGGTGGGCTGCCTTTTTTTAGATGGTTTTATAGATTTACTCTTTGCAAGAGCTGTTTTCACGGTCTTTTTACCTGCTGCGGGCCCTTTCTGTGTAGGTTTCTTTTGAATTTTCTTCTTGGCTAGAGATCTTTTTGTTCTGGGTTGAGCAGATTTAGACACATTGAATAGTTTTCTAGCAGCTGGTTTAGATTTTTTTAGGTTTTTCTTTCTGGCCAGAGTTTTTCCGAGAGTTGGAGATTTGCCTTCTTTTGTTTGATTTGACTGCTTCCTGGCAGTTTTAGACAAGGAGCTTTTCAATTTATTTGGTCTTTTCTTTGAGGCTGGTTGTGTTTTTAGTACTGACTTCAGTGCTTTAGGTTGATTCACTTGTTTCTTGGCAGGTGAAGTAAAGTTTTTGGATTTCTTTGACATTTTATTTTTGGCTTTAGATATTTTCCTTTTTGTTGCAACTTTTCTTGGCTGATTGAGCTTTTTCTTGGCAGATGTAGATGCTGTCTTTTTAGATGTGGTTAGATTTTTCTTTTTGACTTTTAAATCTGCTCTTGTTGCTGTTGCCTTAGCTGGCCCTTTTTTGACTGGAGTTAACTGTTTATTTTTTTGTTTCTTTAGAGTTTTCTTTTTGGCTGAACTTTTTTTGGGAACTGCTTTAACTGCTTTTGCCTGATTCTGTTTTTTCTTGGCAGGTGATGGCAGAGTCTTATGAGATTTAGTTGGTCTTTTCTTTAGAGCTGAAGAAGTTTTAGGGGAACCTTTTATTGTGGACTTAGATTGTGTTTTGGATACAGACAAGGTTAGTTTATAAATATTTTGAGATTTCTTCTTAGTTACTTTTTTTTTTGGAGCTGATTTAGTTGTGCGTTGTTTTAACTGTTTCTTCGCAGGCGTAGACTGGATTTTCTTGGATTTTTGTGAACTTTTCTTTGAAGCTGAAATTCCTTTTGATGCCACCTTAGCTACTTTTGGGAAATACAGCTGCTTCTTGGCAGAGGTGGACAGGGTTTTTTTATATGCATTTTGACTTTTCTTTACAGCTGGAGATGGTTTTGGTGCTGTTGCAGTCTGTTTTGACTGTTTCTTGGCAGTTGCCTTCTGATTTTTTTTCGACTGTTTTAGAGTTTTACTTGTGCTCTGTGGGGTATTTCGTCCTGTTAAACCAGAGGAAAGGGGGGTCAACCCTTTCTTGGCAGAGGTTAATGTACTTTTCTTAGGCCTGACTTGTAGACTTTGCCTTTTTGATGTCAGGACAGGTTTTTTCTTTTTACTTGATGTCTTAGAATTTAAAGATAATTGTCTGGCTGCTTTGTTTGGCAGTGCAGGTGAAGCAGAGGCACGAGAACGGGTTTGAGGTTTCCTACTGATTTGGGTGGATGGGAATCTGTTTTGTGAGGTCCTGGCAGGGGAACTTTGCACTGGCCGACTATTGATTGTCTTCCCTCTTGCCCGGCGCTGTGATTGCTGACTCTCACTGAACTACAGGAGGGGAGAATAGAAGATATTACCAAATGAAGTATTCAATCAATTCTTGTTTTGTATTTTCACTTTAGTTATGGAAGCTGTTCTGCTCTTTAGTTTGGAAGGTGCTTTGGTTTTTTTTTTTTTTTTTGAAGGTACTTTGGTTTTAAGTGCAATATAAATTTAGAATAAACTGCACTATGAATTTAAAAGAACAAGGCACAATATGTGGATAATTAGAGAAAGTATCTTGGTGTTACTTTCAATGCTTTTAGTATTTACTAAGGAAATCCAACAAAATACATAAATCTAATTTGGGGAAATCATTGGTTTCATAAAATACCACATTAAATCTATGAAAACTTGTTTTTCGCTTAAAAATTGCAGGATGAAATCATTCTCATCTCCTTTAGAAATTAACAAAAGAATCACATAGTAAGGCAACCATGTTACATGAATCTCAATGAAAGTATTGTAGCTAAACCCTCGTTTAGAAATTATATAAAAGAGAAGTATTTGGTGTTGAATTCAGAAAGTTGGATATTAAAAACTGCAACAAAAAATGAGTTTGTCTTGCTTGTAAAAGCTTTGTCTGAGGCATTAAATATTCTGGAAAGAATATGACAAAGATATAATAGCAATGGCAGAAAAGGAAAGGATCCTTGAATGAAGCATGGTTGGTTAAAATAGCATGTAACAGACACTTGAAGACCACCTGTAATTCTAAAAATGGTGGATACCATGCTCTGATCAAAGAGAGATGTAAGGAACTGGCAAATAGTATATAATTAAGTCAGAAGAGCAGAAGAAGGTTGTTTGTTTTTAAAGTAGGCTCCACTACAAGCATGGAGCACAATGTGGGGCTTGAACTCAGGATCAAGACCTGAGCTGAGATCAAGGGTCAGATGCTTAACCAACTAAGCCACCTAGGCACCCTGAAGAAGGTTTTTGTTGTTGTTGTTTTTGTTTTTAAAACAAAACAAAACAAAACTCTGCAAGAGATATAAAAGGGTTAAGCAAAAGGCCACAAAATTCAAAAGACCAAGGCTCACTCAGAGAAGTACATAAAAACCTATTTGCACAAGTCATGTTTCAGATGAGTCAAATATGTATAATAATTGTCTATTTTGATATCAATAGAAGAGACTGTCTTCTTTTTTATTGTGTTTATGGCTTGTGTGGAAGAATGTGTTGCAGTGTTTGATCATGAGAATATAATAATAGACCCAGAGGTTGAGTGAAAAACAAACTTGAGACATGGGTAAACTCACTCTTATTTTTCGCCTTCACAGGGGAATCTCCTTACAATGGAGGTGGTGAGTGAATATGGACGGGAGGCAGAAGTGGAAGTCTTGGTCATTTCTTTGCAAGTTTAGTTCTGGTCCTCCAAATTTTTTGGAGGTTTTCTCCTACCTTATCCTCCTCAATTAATAGTCATTCTCTTCTACTTTTCTCCCTCTTTTTCTCTCTTAATTTCCCTTCCACATCTCCCTTTGCTTTGTTTCTTCTCCTCAAATTTCAGGTGATTTTTATGGGTATA
Organism: Neomonachus schauinslandi; assembly: GCF_002201575.2. Taxonomy (NCBI): domain Eukaryota; kingdom Metazoa; phylum Chordata; class Mammalia; order Carnivora; family Phocidae; genus Neomonachus; species Neomonachus schauinslandi. The sequence continues at coordinate 147,865,165 of NC_058404.1, forward strand.
AGTAGAAGGTAATTGTTCCTGTTTCTTCCCATCTCATGTGACTCTATTTTGTTTTTTAAAAATACAATGCCATAATCTCACTCCAAACGCTGTATCAGTGTTAATGTAGCTCTCAATTTTAGGTAGTTCTTCTTGTATTCAGATGTATAGAATCTTACCGGGAAACAAATGGCAAAGACCAGGATGAGCCCAGTCAGGATTAAAGCCTTCATCCTGTCCTTTTAACCCCTAGAAGTGAAGAAGCAAGAGAAAAGATTTGTTATGTGCTTGACAATGAAAGAATAGGTTTTACCGAACTGACTACTAAATCAAAATTAAAATTTTAGTAGCAAGTTTGAGTAAAGAATTTTTTTTCCTAAAATTAAGCTCAAAATGTGGATGTGAAATGAAAAGATGTCTATATGTGTTTTGTAAACACTGTCATTATTTGAAACCACTAAACATCAGGTTTTTCCATTTGGTATGCTAATAACATGATTATTTTTCTTTAAATTCTCTCCTAAAAGGAGACCCTCATCTTCTATCAGGAATTATAACAATTAAGAAATCCCTCACCTATCCATTATCCACTACTGCATGTGTATTTACACACACACACACACACACACACACGCCCTACTTGTCCTCTTCCCCCCAAATTCCATCATTGAGGAAAATTGTAGCAGTTGTGACATAAAGAGAGTTCTAGGAAGGTACATGGTGTGCTGTTAAGTTGAGTGGCCACTTTATGGAACTCGGCTCCTATATGTATGATGGAGGGCATGGTGCACTATGTATCGTTGTATTGCAAGGACAGTTTTCAAGAAATCCTGAGATTCTATGATGCTATTTGACTTTTGCTCTCCTCCCCGCTAATTTTTATTTTTTAGTCTACAGGATCCTTTACCCGAAAATGTTTTACAAATTTTATTGTGTACTTTGCCTATTGATAATTCATTTTTAGATGAGATACACATCACAATGAAAGTTATTGAATATATCAAGTCTATTTCTGACCTGTATTAGTCTAATTTTTAAGAACCCCATGTTGTTCTTTCTAATAGAAGACAGTTTTATGGGTGGAAAATGTACAATGTTTCCATGATGCCAGATTATTAGGATGAGTATATAGGAAAAAAGACTTCTGATTCCAGAATTTTGTGAAAGAAAAATGGAAAATAAAGGCAGCCTGTACCTGTCTTAGGAATTACCTTAGGGAAGCTCAGTATAAATGAGCTGGTCTCTAGTAGCACAAGGCTTATGATGATGTGATGGGGGTCCCTCAACTCTAGTGGCTGTCAGTGCCAACAGATCACCTTTTAGAATTGTCATCAGAGAACTGTAAAGTCACTTGGTGTTTCAATCTGAGTCTGAATTGAATCAGTTTCCATCATCAAAACAGTCTCTTCCATGTGTCCCCACTTTAGTGAATGGCACAGTATTCACCCAGTAGTTAGTGTAAGCTAGAATCCCAAGTCAGTCTTGACTCTTCCTCTCATTCTCCTGTGTCCATCCATCACTAAATCCTCTCTATATTTTACCTTCTTGACAGAGTTTTGAATGCATTTGCTACTCTTCATCTTTACCACCAGCATCTTAGCTAAGTTAGCATCATATCTTACTTGAGCCACTCCTTAACTTAGCAAATATTATTACCTATTAAGTAGTAGGCACTGTTCTAGGATATGGAGAGATAGATAGGGGGGATCAGTTCAATGTCCCTGACTTATTAAGTTTTCATTTTCATGATTACCAAAATAGCCTCTTAACTGACCCACAGCCTTGCTTTTAATTAACTATAGTCACTGTGATTTTTATAAAATATAAATCTGATTATTTTAGTTCCTCATTAATATCTTTCCTTAGTTTCCCATTGCTCTTTATCCTAAAGCCTCCCCCCCACCCACACACAAAAAATTCTTCAAGTGGCTTACAAGCCCCTTTGCAACCCCGCCTCTCATTGATCTTCAGTCACATCTCTCTTAGTGTCACCCACATTGTGTGTGTGTGTGTGTGTGTGTGTGTGTTATACTCTTTTCTTCCTCAAAGGTCCTTACATATTCTGTTACACAATTCAGTGCAAAAGGCTTTGTATTCCACCTGCCTACTGGAACAACTCCAGTCAAATTAGCTAATGATGTGTTTATTGTCAATCTAATTCTTATCTTACAGGATGGAATTCTGTCCAGTGTTTGACAAGACCTTCGCTCTTCTCTTGGCTTTTTTTTTTTTTAAGATTTTATTTATTTATTTGTCAGAGAGAGCGAGCACAAGCACGGGGAACAACAAGCAGAGAAAAGCAGGCTCCCCGCTGAGCAAGGAGCCCGATGTGGGACTCTATCCCAGGACCCCGGGATCATGACCTGAGCCAAAGGCAGATGCCTAATCAACTGAGCCACCCAGGTGTCCCTTCTCTTGGCTTTTGTGAAACTACCTTATTCTTCCTACCTCTCTGAAGTTTTGTTTTGTTTTTAGGACTGTTTATGGGTTTTCTTTCTACTCTACTCACCCACATTATGGTTCTAGCATCAGTCCTATTCTTCTCTCACTCCATAGCAATGTCTCTGTGTGATCTGCCTCTGGAAACAGTATCCATATATATGCTGACTTCTAAGTTTATTGATCAAGATTTATATGTCACACTCTTTCATGGACATCTTCATTTGGTTGTACCATTTCACCTTTAACCCAGCCTGTCTAAATTTGAATTCATTAGTGCCCCCTAGCCTCTTCTTGATTAAGAAACAAGATGTTAACAGAGAAAAGGAGATTCTGGAATAAAAGTGCCCTAGAAGCAGTGTCGTTATCCACATAATTACCTTGGGAGGGGTGTCTCCTTTGGATCTTGGTGAGATTTGCTTCTTCTTGACTCAGCAGTGCCTCTAAGACTTGATACCTGCAGATGTAAAGAGAACTAACTGAGTGGTTTTTCCATCTAATAAGGCAATCTATGCCTTCTCTTTGTACCTCCTACTTTCTGCCTATTGGTTATGGTAGGGAGTGGGGGCTAGTAAAAAAAATGTGTATGTGGGATTATTTCAATTTAATCTTGAAACATTTGCCCTTTGGATTTTCTGACTCGGGAACATTGAGAACTCTTATCTTTTACTTGGGATAGGTAATGATAAAATCTGAGAGTTAACAAAATGCATAAATTAACACTATAGCTTATATGTATATCATTCATTTTAAGAAAACTAGGGTTCAGTTTCTTATTTGCAGTTATAGAATAATTTATATGTTGTCAAATGTCCCCCAATTTTTTGCATTTGAACAGCTTTATTTTGCAGTTTGTTTCAATATTTCAAAGTTTAATAGAATTGAAGAGATGAATGTCTGAGAGAATGTAATAAGAGGATATAAATAATCTTTCCTCCATTGTGTTAAAACACATTTATTTAACATGTAAACTCAAAGTGCCCACATTAGAGAAATTTGTGAAATATGTCTACCCTGCTGCACCCCCATTCTACTTACTTCCTTGTGCCCTTTTAATTTAGAATCTCCCATATTTTGAAAAGCACATGTTATCTAGTAATCTACTTTCTAAGTACTTTTTCAGTTGCAGTTGACCGTGCAATGAGAGAAATATAGATAATATCCATTAGGCTTACTTGCTTTTATTAATTTTTTAAATTGTATTATATGTAGTTTTATATTGTACTTTTTTGCTTTTATTAATTTTATACTGATTTATTTACCATTTTTACATATTCATCTATATTAAACCACATACCAGAACAAATGGCAAATGCACTAATTCTGAAGAAATGTAGCTATGAGAAATCACCAGTGTATTTGAGAAAAAAATCCAAAAAAGTTTTAAAGGCAATCTGAGAATGGTAAAAAGAGCACTGACCTTGGAATCAGAAGGTTTAGGTTTTACTTCTAGTTCTGTCATTTTATTTTTGTGTAACCTTGGTAAACTTATTTGCAAATTCCATTTTCACATCTATAAAATGAGAATCAGTCCTGTTCTATTTACCTGAGTGTGTTGCTATTAGAATTAAATTAGAATATTCGTTTACTTTGTGAATTCTATAGCACTTTATGACAATATTGATTGTAATTTGACTTATTTGTATATTAAATTTTTATAACTTATTATTTATAGATATATTTAATATAACTTTTATTTTACATCTATTTATAGATGTATTTAATATAACTCAGCATTACTGGATTTGAAATGACAACTTTTATTTACTTGTTCATTTAACAGATATTTATTGGACATCTATCTATAGAATGCATTGTGAATTCAATAGGAACAAGAGAGACTAGTTCCTGCCTTGAGGGGCTAGGGATTTATTGGAAGGAAATATAACACAAACAGAAAAGAGTGACTCTGATCCATTGATATCTGGTTAACAGAGAAAGCACACTTCCACTTAGCTGTTTCTTTTGGACAAACTTTCTTCATTCACCTTTTCTTCCAAGAATCTTGTGAAGATCAGAAGTCAGGGTTTGGCTGCACTTGAATGGCTGGGTGCCTGCATGATAATTGATATCATAATAAGGACTGTGCAATAACAACGCACAATATTGTCTTTTCTGAGAATTGAGGTAATCTCTTTAAAGTTAATAAAATTATGTACACTTAATACTGATGCATGGATTTGACTTATAATAAGGTTGACCTTTCTCTTTCATGTTAGTCATTACTTTGGAACATTAATCATAACACTCTCCTTTATGAAGTCAGTATTATTATATGGTTTTTATTTTGATCAAATATTGGAATATGGTAGAAAGGACTTTGGAAGCTAAGAACTTTGGTCTGCATATCCCTAAATTTGAGTTTATACTTAATTTTGTAAGGATAGTTCTTATATGGAAATTGCATCATATAACATTATAAACTATGTTTTGTGAAAATTATTCATGCCTTCTTCAGTGTGAACTCAAAGATATTTAAGAAGTTTTAGAAAAATAGACTAAGCTTCTTTCAGTTATGAATAAGATACATTGCACAGTTATTAATATGTTATTGATATGGAAGAAAAAAATTATTAATCGTTTTACATTTAAACACCAATCAAGATTAAATAAATATAAAATATCTGCATATGTTCTTATCAAATTCTTGGGTATTAGCATGACGTTAGACATTTTTCTATCAGATTGTTTTGAAAAAAGTTAGATTATTGACATGTGGTTCATATTCAGTAATTAGAGAAGGGAGTTTCAGAATGACTTGCCCATCTGATCTAAAATATAATGTTTAAAAAATCAAGACAATGTAAAGTGATTACCTTGTAGAAAATTTGAAAGGAAAATAAATATATATGTTTTTGAAGGAAGGATAAAAGTAATTGGATAAAGAGAAGCTATAGTCAGATTAATTACAGATAGTGGGTAACAATTCAGAAATAGGTGAGAATTTGCAGGTATAGTGTCATTTGAGGAACAATAAAATCTATTAAGTAGACATATCTTTATTCTGATATATATGTGCATATACATATTCTACAAAGTAAAATTTTATTTCAGTTGATTTCAGTGTGAAATGTTTTTATCTTTTGTATTTGTAATTATCTGATAATGCTCATCTTTATTTGCTCACAATCATCATCATTCAACTCAGCATTATTACCATGAACAACCTCAAAATTATGACCTTTTCAAGAATTAATCAAACATGATTTCACTCCATAGTTTATAATTTAAGGGAGTAAATGTTTGTTGAATGAATAAATAAGTCAGAATGTAACACTTTAACACCTTAACACTCAATATGGTGCTTTTTCTGAAGTATTGAAACACCTTATCTCAGTTACAGAGTTTTGGAACTATTTGGGCTCTTAATTCAATAGTGTTGAAGAAAATTTACTTATAGTAAAGTAAAATTCACTTGTGGTAAAATAAAAAAAAAAAATCCATTATCTTGCCAAAATCCCTATGACCTTATGATGCATGATGACTTTATAATATGTTCTTTTAAGAGAAATTTAAAGTTCATTTTTTGTGTTAATATTGTCCACTCATATTTCCCTTGACAGAAGAATTGTGTAGCTTCCATTGGTTCTATATTAATATGTTTTTCCAATCCACACTCTTTTCTTATCATGCCCTTCATACCTAAATATTCATCCATTCGTCCATTCTTACTTCCTCTTGAAACTGGTGAGATAATCAGAGAATGTCTTTCTCCTTTCATTCCATGCTAGTACTCACTAATTATTGAATCTAGCCAGAAGTATGAAAGTCAGGAGCTTAGTGAGTCATTTCACGCAGGTGAGCCTCCTGTGGCAGAGAGCAAAGAGGAAAAGGTGGAGAGTAGATCTGGAGGCTCTGAGAGGAGATTCAGCACAGTCATGAAGTCGTGCATGGACCCTGCAATTTCCAGGTCATTCTGATGTGCATACCATTCCATGACACACAGAATAATTATTTTCCTCCTTTTACTTGGATAAATAGCAGTTTACCAAGAACCAAAGTGACCATGGGTCCTTTGTTGATTAGGGGAACCAGTGCCCTTGCTCTTAACACTAATTTGGAGAACCCAAACAAGAAATCCTTAGAGTATGCAATATCAGCAATCCACAGCTCAGGCAGACAAAGTATCACTGCAGATTTTAAAATAGGAGGAACTTGATATCTGGGTGAATTTGAATTAGAAAACACATCTAATCAACATTAAAAACAAACTAGGCATTTAGTCTTGGTGTTTTCTAAAATGGGCCCAGGCACAATTCATAAAGAATAATTTTTGTAAGGAGTGATGTTTTCTAGAGATGCTACTTTGTAAATGTATAGAGGAAGGATGGTTAACTCAACTAAAATTTCATAATTATTGAGGCATATCTCTCTATCCCATCTCAGGCCTTATGAACTGGCTTTCTCATCCACCCACCTCCCTGGGACTATGAACTTAAAATTGAACTGCAGATAGTAATGACTAGTTAAGGTAGTTGCTCCTGCAATGTCCATTTTCACTTGAACTGTTGTTTTGTACTTCAGTTCAAGCTAGCAGTGTTTTGCTACTATACTTTCTCAAAAACTTTGAGACTCTTGTCAATCTCATTAGAATTCACTCTTTTAGGTAAAAGCATCATCCACAAATTTCTTTAAGATAAGCTGACCCTAGTTTGATTTCCTGCTAAGACTGAAGAACAATACCTTTCAGCTTCCTAGAAGCTTTATGGTTTGATTTAAAAAATCTGTGAGGCATACACCTAATCTTTTTTTTTTTTTTTTTTTTTGGTTTTGTTTGAAACAAAATTTTATATTAGTTTCAGGTATACAACTTCTCTATATGTTATGCTGGGCTCACGAGTGTAGCTACCATCTGTCACCATACAACGCTACTATAATACCATTCACTAGGCTGTGTGTTTCATTCCCATGACTTACTCATTCCATAGTTAGAAGCCTGTATCTCTCACTCGCTTTCACCCATTTTGTCTATCTCCTATACCCCTTCCCTCTGGCAACCATCACTTTGTTCTCTGTATTTATAGGTCTGATTGTTTTTGTTTATTTGTTTGTTTTGTTTTTTAGATTCCACATATGATTGAAATCATATAGTATTTGTCTTTCTTAGTCTGACATATTTCACTTAGCATAATACCCTCTAGGTCTATCTATGTTGTGCAAATGGCAATATGTCACACACTTAATCTTTTAAAGGTCTCTCTGTGTGACCAAGTAGTACTTTGAAGTACCTTTTTGCTTTTTGAGGTTTTAATAAAATTTTTAAAAATTACCCCCTTGGTTACACCCATATTTTCCTGATAGTGCCTTGGATTTGAACTTTGTTCGGAAGTTATTTTTTAAGTTTAGCATATCTTGTTGTCTTGAGAGGCCGAGAATTTTCAAAACAATCAAATCCTGTCTCTTTTTAACAGTCTGTCCCTTAATTTATAATTTATTTCTATCCTCTTGAATTTTATTGTAAGCAGCAAGAGGAAACCAGGCATATCCTTAATACTTTTCAGAGAAATCTTTTTAGCTAGGTTATTGAGTTTATTAGGCACATTTTCTGCTGTCCAATAACTTCAGAAGACAAAGATACCTTCCTTTAGTTGCCAATAACATGCTCCTCACTTCCTTCTGATCCAGCACCATCAGTGTTTTTAAAGTTTATTTTTCTACTGAGTCTGTTTGAGGCAATTTAGGATTTCTCTAACATGTTCCTTAATATCCTTCTGCCCTCTGTTCACTACCCAGTTCCAAGTGACTGCCACATTTTTGGGTATTTGTTATAGCAGCACCCCACTTCCAGTTACCAAAATCTGTATTATTTATCTATTGCTACATAACAATAGATGCCTTATGATTACTTCTATACAATATTATATTGGAGGTCTGACCCAGGGCAGTAAGAATAGAAAAAAAAAAAAAAAAGAATGGAAAGAAAGAGAAAAAACTCTTGGCATTTACAGATATGTTTGTGCATGTGGAAAGTTCAGACAGATGTATAGGAAAATGATCAGAATTATTAAGTGAATATAGCAATATCAGTATAGAAGATTAACATATAGAATCAGTTGTATTTCTATATATCAGCAACAAAGAATATAAAATTTAAAAATGATTGCCATTTACAATAACATAAAAATGAAATAAATATTAAATCTAATGATATGTTCAAGCTCTACACTGAAAACCATATAACCTTATTGTATTAGTTTCCTTTTTGGGGGTGGGGATGAGGGGCCAAGGGAGAGGGAGAGAGAGAATCATAAATAGGGGCTCAATCTCACAACCTTGAGATAATGGCCTCCCAAAATCAAGAGTTGGATGCTTAACATACTGAGCCACCCAGACGCCCCCCAAAACATTAATTTCTTATATCACAGTTCTTTTTTTTTTTTTTAAGATTTTATTTATTTATTCATGAGAGACAGAGAGAGAGAGAGAGAAGCAGGCTCCCAAGGAGCAGGGAGCCCGATGCGGGACTCGATCCCAGGATTCCGGGATCATGACCTGAGCCGAAGGCAGATGCCCAACCGTCTGAGCCACCCAGGCGCCCCTATATCACAGTTCTTAAAATCAGAAATCTGGTACAGGTATTACTAGACTAAAACCACGACGTTGGTAGGATGCTTTCCTTTTTGAAGTCCCTAGGGGAAAATCTGTTTCCTGTACATTTTGGTTGTTGGCAGAATTTAGTTCCTTGCAGTTGTAGGACTGGGGGACCATTTTCTTTTGGCTATATGTGAGAGCCATTGCTAGCTTTTATGGGCTGCTATGTTTCTTGGCTCATGACCCCCTCCCTCCATCTTCAAAGCCATACAGTCCTTCTGGCCTCATATATCTCTCACCCACTGTTCTGTCTTTCTCTTCTTCTTTTGATTTATGTGATTAAGTTGGGCTCACCTGGATAATCTATGATAATCTCTCCATTTTAAAGTCCTTAATCATATAGGCAAAGTCCCTTTTGTCATGGAGGATAACGTATTCTCGGGTTCTAGGGATTAAGGGATAGTCATCTTTGGGGCCATTATTCTGTCTATCACAGTTATTAAGCAGAATTAAAAATAACCTAATAGGGCGCTTGGGTGGCTCAGTTGGTTGAGCGACTGCCTTCGGCTCAGGTCATGATCCTGGAGTCCCGGGATCGAGTCCCACATCGGGGTCCCTGCTCAGCAGGGAGTCTGCTTCTCCCTCTGACCCTCCCCCCTCTCATGTGCTCTCTCTCTCTCTCTCATTCTCTCTCTCAAATAAATAAATAAAATCTTTAAAAAAAAAACCTAATAAAATGGAGTGATCTAACTATGTTTCTGAATTGGAAAATAATAGTCTAAAAATGTGGGGCACCTGGGTGGCTCAATTAAGCATCTGCCTTTGGCTCAGGTCATGATCCCAGGGTCCTGGGATTGAGCCCCACATCAGGCTCCCTGCTCAATGGGGAGTCTGCTTCTCCCTCTCTTTCTGCCCCTCCCCACCACTTCCTGTCTCTCTCTCTCTCTCTCAAATAACTAAATAAAATCTTTAAAAGAATACCCTAAAATGTGCATTCATTTTTATTGTAAATCAAAGCCTGTGTGAGGCCCAAAATATTATGGAAATAATTCTTTAAGAAATGAAGGAAAAGAAGAGAAGAAACTTGGAAAAATGGAGAGTTGTTTAAATGAATTTACACATGTTGTCAAAGAGGAATCTATAGGAATTGTGAAAACAATGTCATTTTACAAAAAAAAATTATATGAAACTACTGAATAATGATAAGCTGGAAAAGCATAAGAAAGGTATTTGATGAGTCTTCCAAGAGATATTAAATAAAAAACAGAGTGCTTCAAATTAAGGGACCCAGTCTCAGAAAAGCAAATAATAATATGGTCATATAATCTGTGTTTCTGAATAGTCTAATTTGGGAAACAACTGTGTACTTGATGTGTGAGTGGAAAAAACTCTTTATTGGTCTTGGTTTTTAAGACAAAATCATAGGAACAATTATCTGAAAGCAAACAAGTTTGAGATGTAAACCCTCTCCTAACATAGACTTTAGAGGACATCACATCTGTACATACATTCTAGGTGGGAAGATATAGAAATGGAAGGGAAGTGCAGTTTTGTTAATCTCACAGATTTAATTCCTCCTAACCTGCTTAGAGAATTTCCCAAATCCTTCTGTGCTTTCTGTCCTGTTTTTCCTTTGAATTCTCTATTTACTTATTGTCCTCTTTCTACCCCCCTTCTAATCCAAAGAGATAGTAATTAATGTATTCATTTCTAGTGTACAGAATCTTTACTGAGAAACAAGTACAATGGCTAGAACATAGACCAGTACCTCTGAAACAAATAATACATTATATGTTAAAAAAAGAAAAAGAAGAAGAAGAAGATAGCAGGAAGGGAAAAATGAAGGGGGGTGGGAAATCGGAGGGGGAGACGAACCATGAGAGACTATGGACTCTGAGAAACAAACTGAGAGTTCTAGAGGGGAGGGGGTGTGGAGGCATGGGTTAGCCTGGTGATGGGTATTAAAGAGGGCACGTACTGAATGGAACACTGGGCGTTATACGCAAACAATGAATCATGGAACACTACATCAAAAACTAATGATGTAAACTAGGGCACCTGAGTGGCTCAGATGGTTAAGCGTCTGCCTTCGGCTCAGGTCATGATCCCAGAGTCCTGGGATCAAGTCCTGCATCGGGCCCCCTGCTCAGTGGGGAGTCTGCTTCTCCCTCTGCCCTTCTCTCTCTTCCTCTCTGTGTCTTACGAACAAATAAATAAAATCTTAAAAACAAAAAACTAATGATGTAATATATGGTGATTAACATAACATAATTAAAAAAAAAAACAAACCCAAAACAGAACGAACCTAATCAGTGTTAAAGCCTTCATCTTGTCCTGGTAACCTGTATAGGTTTCTAAACAAGAGAATTCTATGTTAGTTATTTATGTTCTGATCCCCCTCTCAGAATTACTTTTTCCGGAAACCCTGCACTTTTTCACTTTCTCATTCTTTGCTCTTTGAGTACTCGTAATGATTCTTCATAATGATTATCGAATTCATATATGAGTTTATGTAATTGTATGTTTAAAAGCTGATTTCTGTCCTAGTTTTTAAATTCTGCAAGGGCAGAGATTGTGTTTATTTTGGTTAAAAATGTATCCCGCTGTGTATTTCAGTGCTTAGTGCACAGAAAGTCATACATAACTATTTGTGAAATAACTCTAGTGATGTTTATCACTGCAGATATGCAGAAACCTATTTCTGTTTCCTAAATTTCATTCATCTTGATGAATAATTAAATTTCTTGTGGGTGATCTTTTCTGCTTCTTTCATGGTTTTGTATTGCTAACGTTTAAACATGTTGAAAACCTTCCCTGTCTCCAACCTACATTCAACCTGTATTTACTATCTTATCTCTCTTTTGTTTCACTGTCAGTCTTCTTAGAAGACACTAGGCAATAATCTCAATTTTAACTTCTTCTTCCTTAACTTGCTATATAATCTGCTGTCCCTGAAATTGCTTGTCAGGTTTGAAGTTACTTGTCAAATTTGCTAATGACATCTTTGTTACCAATACTAATGGATATTTTTTAGTTTATATTTTAACCAAAAATCAGTAATTGATACTTTGACCAGATCTTCTCTTCCCTCTTGTCTTCTGTTGAATTACCCCTTCCTGGCTTTTCTCTTAATCCTCAACTTCCTTCTTGGTTTCATTCCCTTATAGATTGGTGTTATATGAGATCTCACTGCATTTCTCCTACAGTCTCCTGTAGAATTCCTGCATATAGTCACACATTTCCTTGGTATTAACACCATTTGTATCTGATTCCTTCCAGGTCTCTTGTGAAGGATTCAACAGCTTAATGAACTGTTTCTATTGTTTTTATCATAGCTCTTCAAACCTACTGTGCACCCTAGTTGACCTCTTAATTTTTCCAGGCCTCTTTTCTTCCTTTGAGGAATTGGTAGAGAAGTTTATAAAGAAATCTGAAACAAGAATGTTCTAGAGCTAGGTTTATCTAACTGGATACCCTGGTAGCTGTGCTTTCCCTGGATCCTGATCAAGAATTGTTCTTTTTCAAACCTAAATAATGTCCCCAAATGTCTTAATGCCTTTAGGTGATTATAGGGGACTGAGTGATTTTTCATTTGATAAAGTAATTCAGATTTTTTCTCGTCCCTCTAACTTTTCTGGGGTAGGTGGATTGTCCTGTTGAGGATAGAGGACAACAGTTCATGTAGTTGGGATAACTCCAGGTTAATCTTGAAACAACAGCAACCATGTAAGTAGATAATTCCTAAAAAGGAGGATTTTCTCTTTGCAATTCTTTCTCAAGACCATATGAATCCTTGCATTTGTTTAGCATAGAATGTGATAATTAATGATTTTTCTTAATAATTTATCTTGGAATTTCTAGGCTATCATTCTTTTTTAAAAAACTTTATCAAAGAAAAACATTTAGCAACTTATTAATTACATAGTAATTAGTATATATTCCTATAGTCTTAGGACTTTAATCAACTATTTTTGCATATTTTACTTCCATGTATTTTTAGTAAAGCTGAATAATCAATGTATGAAAGTATTCAAGGAGAAAACTACAATCAAAATTCTTCCAGTTACTTAAAATGTGTTGAAGTATTTTCTTAAATAATTTTATTTGGAAAAATATAGAGAACATCTTTCTCATCAACGTGATAGGAAGTGCATATCAGAATTATTTTATTAGTAACTACTTTAGAGCTTTTTGAATATATTGTTAATTAATGAAGTTTACTTTGCCTGGATATTTGTTATTTTATTCTCATTTACCGTTTTTTTCACAGTAAATATATATTAGATCACAAGCCAGGACAGATAGGAAAAAATTCTGTGCCTGAGGAAATGCCGGTGTGAAAATTAATTGGTGTATTTAAAAATTCATTGAAGAAGTAATTATGGTAGTGTTTGGATGGTAAATGAAGTTGTCCTTAGAAGAAGGAGTTCTATATTTAAATCTTGCTTCCACTTAGCAATTTGACCATAGGGAGATCATTTCACCTATCTGTAAAAAAAGGGTAATATTTTTCTAATTTACATTATAAGGTGTTCTTATATTTAAATGAGGATGTTTAGTAATGCATAAAATACATTGTAAAGTTGTTTGTAAATCTGGTTAACAACCCTAACCATTTATATATTGAATTGAATTAACAGCTGTTCACCTTAATTGACTTGAATGTAAAAATATTGATTATAACTCTAAATCTCATACTTAAGGCATTTTTTATAATAAATCCCATTCATTCATTCAAAAATAGTAAACAATTTTTCTCTTATGCTCTGTAACTGGTACTGAGAATACATCAAAATAATGATTATGGCACTAATGAAAGAATAAGTGGAAGAGAATAGCCTTCTTCTTTCAAAACGACCACTTTTGATAGACCCAACATATTTCAACTGGGCAATTCCTCTACTATTAGAAGAACATGTCTTCTAATTCACCTTTGCTTCAGAAAGCCTCTTGATCTGAATGTCTGCTGGATAATTAACAATGTAGTAAACATGTTAGTAACAGAACAATACATAATACTGTCTCTTCATGAGACTTGAGATCATCAGTTCAAACTGGAAAGGTCACATACACTTAAGAGTGTTACACTGATTTGACCCATAATGTGATTTGCTTTCTTTCGCTTATTAGTTTTCCATTTGCTTTAGAACACTAGCCACTATATATCCCTTTATGAAATTCATAATTATAGTTTTGTTATTCAAACATTGTGACATAGACAAGAGGATTTTTGGGTGAAGAGATTCTTGTCAGACATCAGAAACATAAGTTGTTTTGTTTAATAACTTTCTAAGAGAAAGATCTTGATCTTTGCTTTAGCTGTTCCTTCTGTGTAGTATGCTTTCTCTCACTTGGTGTCCACTTGGCTAACAATATTTGCAGTGGGAAAATATCCCTTGTTAACATTATATGTTTATCTTTGTTTAAATATTTTATTATATCTTCCTTAGTGTTAACACAAAGGGATTCAGATATTTAATCAAAGAGAACATATTAAATTTCTTACTAATAAAAATAATTAAAATAATAACTTAGAGTTTATTTAGAAACTTCTTAATATTGAAGTGTCCCAGGGCTTGTTGCTTGACTCTTCCATTTTCTATCTACAGTCACTGCTTTGATGATCTCATCTAGTCTCACGGTTTTAAATACCATTTTTATGGCATCAACTCCTAAATATATAATCTTGCTGATCCTGACTTCTCTCCTATACTCCAGACTTGAATATCCAACTCTGTCCTTGATATCGCTATTGAGATCACTGAGAAACATCTCAAGTTTGATGTTTTCAAAATGGAACTCTTAATCTTCCTTAAACTACAATCAACACCTGCTATATTTTTAGGCTTCAACATCTTTTCAGCTTTTCAGACCAAAAACTTGGGTCATTGTGACCCTCTCTTTACCTCATACCTCACATCAAGTTAATCAATAAGTCCTTCAAAGAGTATCTAGGATCTTTCTTCTTTTTGACTTCCTCATCCAAGCCACCATCATTGGCTTGGAGAATCTGGCTTATATTAACGGTCTTCTAACTGGTTTGTGCCAGACCAAGGTCTCATAGCAAGGATGTGATAGTTTTAGGTCAAACCATTTCACTGCTTACATTTGCCACTGGCCCTTTATGGCTTTCCAAAATCAGCAGTCAGAATATAAAATGTTTGTAAAATCTCTAAAGACAAATGTCTGTATATAATGTTGTGTTGCCTTCATTCATTTCATGTCTAGGAATCTATCGCATAGAAATGATTTTGGATCCCAGCAATGTGTGTCATACAACTGTTTGTAAAAGAAAAAACAGAAAATATATCTATCTAAAAAGAAAATCGGTTACATAAATTATGATGCATTAGTAATATAAAGCCTTTTATATGATGTTGTTTAATGACATAGAACTTGTCCTTATATGTAGAGAACATATTTTATTTTATAGCAGTGTGAGATGTACACATTTGGATTAGAAGACCATCTTTCCTCCCTCTGGGTGGAAGGATAATTGTGTTTTGTTTTTCTATTTCCCAAAATTTCAAAATAAATGAGTACTCTTCAAATAATATTTAAAATTAAAATATAAATGACATAAAAACTAATTTTAGTTTCATCCAGTTATTTAAAATTCTGGGATGCCTGGGTGGCTGTCAGTTAAGCAGATGCCTTCAGCTCAGGTAGTGATCCCAGGGTCCTGGGATTGAGTCCCATATCAGGCTCCTTGCTCAGGCGGGACCCTGTTTCTCCCTTTGCCTGCCACTCTCCCTGCTGTGCTCTATCTCTCTCTCTCTGATAAATAAATGAATAAAATCTTTAAAAAATAGATAAAATTCCTTCACTCAAAGTTTAATTTGCTTTCATTAAGTTTTATTGAAGACTAATGAGTACTCTTGAGAAACTTGAAAGTACACTGACAAGATGCAGGGAAAAGTTTTATGGTCCTAAAAATATATCACATTTAAATTGAAGATAGGTGCTACTGAATATCTGAGAAACATTTATCAAATACCAAAAATGCTTGATTGAGTTTGAACAACGCTTGGAAGAAAATATAGAAAAAAGTCATTCCTAAATAAACTTAGAACTATTTCTTTATGCCTTTCTATTATGTATGTAGGTTCTTTTAAAGATTGCAATATTGATAATATTCTATTTCTCCCCTCTTGTTATATAATATTAAGATATTTAGATAAAAATGACAAGATCTTTAAATGTGTATATTATTATAGTATGTCTATAAATTAGGAGATACTAATAACTTTTTTTTTTAAAGATTTTATTTATCCGACAGAGAGAGACACAGCAAGAGAGGGAACGCAAGCAAGGGGAGTGGGAGAGTGAGAAGCAGGCTTCCTGCTGAGCAGGGAGCCCGATGCAGGGCTGGATCCCAGGACTCTGGGATCATGACCTGAGCCGAAGTCAGATGCTTAACGACTGAGCCACCCAGGCACCCCTTTGACATAAATAAAGATTTTACTTCCACTCCTGGAAAACTAAACAATTTAGAGTGTGCCTTTCTTTTATATCTTTTCATCCTCACTACCATATCTTCTTCTTGTCTGTCACAAACTAATTTATAGTGTTTTAATATTACCTCAGCAGTTTACAAGTTGAATAACTACAACTTTCTATTGATAATAGATTTTTCTAATGCAGTATCACATCTTTCATTATATTTCCAATATTAGCTACTGTTTTTAATTATTCAGTGTCATTGTTCTTAAAAGCATTCTTTGAGCTTCATGAAAAATCATGGAAAACTCAATGAATTATTTGCCCAGTAAGATAGTTTATGATAAAATTTCACTCAATTAAAAAATACTTACAGATTATAAAATGAAAAGAGTATTGAGAATATCAACTGATACCAGGATATGAATATTTTAAATTGGACATTCAGGTTGAGTGTCTGTTCTGGGCAGTGGACAGGCACAGAGCCGACATACTTGAATTCAATCCTAGCTGCCCTGCCTGGTAGCAGTGTGATCTTGCACAAACGGCTTACTTCTCCGTGCCTTAGTTTTCTCTGCAAAATGGGCATAATGATAATTCTTATTCCATAGGATTGTTGTAAGGATTAAATGAATTAATGTTTGTGAAATATTTACAATAGTGCCTATCCCACAGTAAGCATTGTGGGGATGTTAGCTATTATTATTATTAGTAATAGTATAACATAGTAGTAACACAAGCAGCAGCAGCTGTATGTTCATGTGTTCTATTAATAGGGGTTTGAAGAACAACAGAACTTTGGAATAATGACTCTCAAAATTGAAAATTATATTGGCAGATGAAGTTGGAGATCAAAGTAGATTTTATTAGGTGCTATAAATCAATACATGCTTCCATATAGTCTTCCATAATTATCTCCTCAAGTGATTCATCTGTCACGTAACTCTTTTTTTAATGGGGTTGAAAGTATTGCTCTGTACAGCAATAGAAAATTACAGTAAATTATTTTGTGTGTCAGTAAATCAATAAAGTTTAAAATGAAAACTTAATTTCTTAATTAACTGCTACAGTGCTACATATTTGTTTCTCTAGCTTGGTTCTTTTTCTTTTTTTTTTTTAAATATTTTATTTATTTATTTGACAGAGAGAGACATAGCGAGAGAGGGAACACAAGCAGGGGGAGTGGGAGAGGGAGAAGCAGGCTTCCCGCCGAGCAGGGAGCCCAATGCGGGGCTGGATCCCAGGACCCTGGGATCATGACCTGAGCCGAAGGCAAACGCTTAACGACTGCCAGGCGCCCCTGGTTCTTGATATATACTCTTGAGCATACCTTTTTACAAACTGTGATTATAGCATTATCCACTGCACATATTATATTAAAATATAATCATCATTGGGATTGTCACCATTTGGAGATATAGCAATTGTGTCTTTTTCAAAAGTGCTGTCAGCTTTGAGGAAAATGTGAAAATCTATATGATTTTATTAAGTTCAGCACCATTAGTGCTGAACTTAATAAAAAATTTTCTTTTAAGTAACTATTTGAGGTGATGGATATGTTAATTAGCTTGATTGTGGTAATCATGTCACAATGTAGGAATATATCAACACATTGTTGAATTTTAAATCTATGCAATTGTGTTTGTCAATTATGCCCCAGTAAAACTGGAAAAAAAGATCTTTGTCTTTTTATGTTCCCCCTACCCTATTTGGAATTCATTTGCTAAATAACTAGGAATATACCTTTTTGATAATATGATCTTCAAATGGTAATAATGAATATAGCATTTTACTTCTTCATGTAACTTTGATTACATCCCACTAGCTTGATTATTTAGTCTCATTTTTAATGAGACTAAAACTCATTTTAATTCCTTATTAATATTGTTTAATTAGTTTTTAAAAAATATTTTATTTATTTGACAGAGAGAGACACAGTGAGAGAGGGAACACAAGCAGGGGGAGTGGGAGAGGGAGAAGCAGGCTTCCTGCTGAGCAGGGAGCCTGATGCAGGGCTCCATCCCAAGACCCTAGGATCATGATCTGAGCCGAAGGCAGACGCTTAATGACTGAGCCACCCAGGCACCCCTAATTACAGTTTTGTTCCTTTGGAAGAGTAATTGGATATTTTTGGTTAGACTTAAAATTAATTTTTAGTTTTGTTGTGTTCTAGCAAGAGGTCTCCACTTGTAAGATTTCTGTGTTTTTAACATGTGGGGAAGTTATATCTGTGGCCTAACCTATGATCCATTTTTGTAAATGCACCATGGGTACTTGAAATGATGCTATGATCTCAGTTTTTAGGACACAAAGGTTATACAGTCTGGCTCATAGAGCTAGAAGAGAGGGGATAGAGTATCTCAAAGTAAGTTCTTTCTTGCAGACTGACTCTTTCAGTTTTGGTCTGTGGTATTACCTTCCAACTAGTCACCCAAGCCAGAAAATAAGCTGCTTCTTCACTGCTATCTTACCAAAAACACCAAGTATCAAGTTCTGCTGGTATTTATTACTTAACATCTTTCAAAATTGGTCCTTCAGCTTCCCCATTAGGCCTTTACTAGCTCTCACCCCAGGCCTAAATCACATCTCAGGGAATTCTACTTTCCTTTTCAAACATTTTATGTGATTTCATTGTTAAGAGCAAGGATTGTAAGTTTAAATGTCTAGAGGACCTAGTTAACAGTGAATCTGTGAAGGAGGCATGGTGGAGACTGGGGGAGAGCATGCCTCATTGATGAAAGCAAGGAGTAGCCATTTCTTACTTCCAGTTCACTGATACTCAAAGGACAGGTCAGGGGTTAGATGAAGAGTTTGCACCAGAATATATTGTTTTTGTCAGCAAGAAAGTCTTACTGCTAAATAAATGAATGAAAACATGAATAAATCAATTAATATAAAGGAAGCTGAAAAAAAAAACTGTGCATTAACAACATTGATTTATGTCCTTCACTCTTGACTGGTCTGTAACAGTTTGTGGATTAGCAGCCAGTTTGCAGACCACTCTTTGAGTAGCATTGCTGTGGTTGACAGTTGTCATGCAAGACTGCATGGCCACAATACCAGATCTTTCATGTACCGGAGGAAAATCTGGACTTTTATGAGTTCTCCTATTTTTTAAAATGTTTTACTTATTGGTAACTAATTCAGTTGTTAAAAGTTCTCTTTAAATCAGAAAAATTGAGAAAGTAAAAATTCAACCTGTTTAACATCCAGTTCAAATAACACCTTTTGCATACACTTTTCCTTTTCTTTTTTTCCCATGATTACTGCCCTGGTCTCTCAGTTGGTAAGAAATCTCTTCCATTTTGGATTGTGCCATCATTAATTATATAGATATGCTATATGCCTGCCTTTAGTCTCAGCTCCCTTAGAGCATTGTCAATATTCGGGGTCTTTTTGTATTGTCTTATAGTGCTTAGCACAGAGACTTGCTATTTGTAGATGCTCAAAATATGAGGTTGATTGTGTTAATTTAATATATGCAATTATCTGAAATTAAAAACTGTTTACACAGGAAAGAGCCTTGGACAACATTTTAGATGTATAAAAGTTCATAAGTGTCTAAGAATGAGAATATCAGCAGAAATCTTTTAGACATATGCATTCATGGAGCTGTGGAACAGATCCCGATTTAAGCCTGTGCTTAGCAAATCCTTATGATATTTGTCACCTACATGTAGACTATCCTCAAAGGCTGTAAAAAGAAGGGACATCTTATCTACTAGTTTGGTTTGCTTTTATAATACCAATCCAGATTATGAAGGTGTTCCCATCCAATATGAGTACACTGATTTAAAATTTTTCTGTGGGGTAGTCTTGAGAAGGAATATGTTAAGATAAAAATTGATAAACCTGAAATACATTCAGAATGAGGAGAAAAAAACCTTTATTTTTTTTTTCAATTCTAAATTACTGTTACATATATGCCATTTGACTCCACACTGTAGAAAGGAAGAAGGTATTTGTGGTAGGAAATGGAAATAATAAATGTGAGTACAGCCTTTCAGGTGTGCTATAGATTGACAGGCAACTCCCTCCCCCCCATCTCCGTCTCTCTTTCTCTCCTTCTCTCTCACACAAACATGCAGGCCCTATAAAAGAAGATCAAGCCCCTACTTATTTCTCAGAGGATATAGAAGTTTTCGGGAAGTGTGATGGTCATGGAGAGAAAGGACGGGGTAGGATTTATCAGTTTAGTTCTACTTGGGTCCCAGTCTATGAGCATATAGTTACAGTGGTGGTGGGGGGAAGAGCTGGTCCCAAAGACATCAGTGACATTGTCCATGCAAGACAGCATCTTACCGAATCTAAGCTCTTTCTTGGTCTTTCAGTGCTTCATAGTTCAGGAATAATTTAAATAGTCTTTTCTGTATGAAGAAATATTTACAGACCTCTGGAACCCTCTTGGTATTTAGCAGGGCCAACTTTTCATTCGGGGGAAAAAAAAGCATGTTTATTTTCCAGATTCTCTGAATAATATGTCTGCTTCCGGTTTTCTAGTATCCTAGAAATCTCATATCCTGCATAAGGGATTCTTACTATTCCATAGGTAACACCTGTAAGTGTTCATTTCCTTTCATAAAAGTGAAATTCACCAAGTTAATAAATTATTATTTTGAACTGTAAGAGACAAATTTTAGGGGGATAATATAGTGAATGGGAGATTTCATTGCTTAAGAGGGAATTAAGAGGATTTAGGGATTCTTGAGATGACAGTTCTCAGGGTGCCTGGCTGGCTCAGTGGGTAGAGCATGTGACTTGATCTAGGGGTTGTGAGTTGGAGCCCCACGTTGGGTGTAGAGATTACTTTAAAAAATATTTTTTAAAAAATGCAATCACAATTCTTAGGGTATTTCAAATATGTGAAATGATACTGGGCGATAGACGAAGAAAGGCTAAAATGTACAGTACAGTATGCTTAAAGAATTATGGTATTTTCACTGCTCAGATCTTCAGTATTTCATACCTTTTCTTTTTTTAAAGATTTTATTTATTTATTTGACAGAGAGAGACACAGGGAGAGCGAGAACACAAGCAGGGGGAGTGGGAGAGGGAGAAGCAGGCCTCCTGCCGAGCAGGGAGCCTGATGTGGGGCTCGATCCCAGGACCCTGGGATCATGACCTGAGCCGAATGAAGGCAGACGCTTAACGACTGAGCCACCCAGGTGCCCCTCATACCTTTTTTAAATTTAAATTCAATTAGCCAACATATAGTACATCATTAGTTTTTGATGTAGTGTTGAAAGATTCATTAGTTGCATGTAACACCCAGTGCTCATCACATCACGTGCCCTCCTTAATGCTTTGACTATCAGTTGGGATATTAAGTCAGTCTTCAGGGTCTATGTGCAGTAGCTGTCCCCTGTGGGTTCTTGGTAGTGTTATCAGTTGTAGGTTCTGAGGCCTTTTACTTAGGAGAAGGGGCCGCTGGAGTTGAAGGAGTAGTGGGGCCTGTGGCATTCGATTCTGGAATGGCAGTGGGATCTTCAGCAAGCCCTGGGTCATATTCATAATCCAAGGCTGAATCATAATCTTCAGTGCCATAGGGATGCTCTTCAGGGTGGGTGACATCTTCAGGCACAGTGTCAGCAGTTGTACTCGTAGCAGTGGTGGCATTAGGGGGAGCAGAAGTGGTGTCGGTCACAAGCAGAGCCGTGCCAAGGGTGGACGTGTTCACTCCTGGAGCAGCTGGGGTGGTTTTCGGAACCCCTGCAGCGCCGCAGTGTCAGTTCCAGTGCCACTGGCACGGTTGGTGCTCACCGCAGTGGCCGTGGGGCTGGTCACGGGAGCAGTCACAGCAGTCTCTTCGGTAGCGGCACCACTGCTGGTGGTGGTGGTGTCAACTGCAGAAGTGGTTTCCGTAGCAGTAGTGCCAGTTCCATCGGTAGCTGTGTCATCTTCCCGGATAGTGGTCTCTTGTCTGGGGGTGGTGGTATCAGCCAACTGGGTGGTGATTCGAGATGCAGAGGTGGTAGTAGCAGGTGAGAGGGTGGTAGTGTGGGCTTTTGCATTAGGTGTAATTTGAGCTACGCTAGTAGTAATATCATTAGGATCTCCAGTGGTTATTGTGCAAAGACAGTAGTTGGTGCTGTGTGTGATGCAGGAGCTGCCTCTACAGAATTCTCAGATGGCTGCTGTTTTGGTTGATTTTGAAAAGGCTTATGAGGTTTAGATATAGGAGTTTGAAGTTGAGATGGAGGAGATTTTATTAGACAAGATAGTGGTGGATGAGGTTTGTGCACAGGGTGCCTGGGAGCACGTAGGAATGCTGGATCCACTGGAGACTGGTTAACAGAATGCAAAGGTCTCATCTTCCTTGGTTTGTGTTTGGAAGCTAGACGCTGGCTTCTGGCAGAACTACATCCTTGAGATTTGGCTGTGAACCTAGCAATTCTTTTTGAAACAGACCTGGAGCCTGGTAAATTGTTTGGTGGAGACCTCCTGGAAGAAGCTCTCTTTGTTTCACTCTTAGAAACTTTAGACGTTGGCCGTTTAGACTTAGGAACTAGATGGCTCCTCACTGCACCTTGGGAAAATGATGTCTGTTTAACTGCAAGTGTAGCAGCTGGAGCCTTTTGTTTTTCTGTCTTTACAGCTGATAATCGTGTAGTATTGGCACCTGAAGACCTTTTTCCTGTCTGGTGGGAAAATGATGTCTGCTTGGGTAGGGACTTGGTAATTTTTGACTGTTTCTGCTTAGGCTTAGTAGTTTTCTTCCTTTTTATAGCAGTTTTGGTGGGAGATGGTTGTTTGGACTCAGACTTGTCAGCTGAAATCAGTTTGTGTGCACACTTGTGGATTAGTTCTGTTTTTTTGAAGTTGATTTTGATTGTGGCTGTTTTTGTGCAATCTTACTAGCTAAGAATTGCTTTTTGGTAAGGATAGACCTTTTTGCTGCATCTTGGGAAGATAATGAGTGCTTGGATGTAGACTTGGAAGTAGAAGATTTTTCAAATTTAGGTGCTAGGGATTGATTTGTTAAAACTGATGAAGGTGATTTTGGTTGAGTCTCGGTAAGTGAAGCCCGGCTTGATGACTGCTTTGATGTCTGGGCTTGGGCCTGTCTTAGTGCAGCCTGGATATGTGAGGACTTGGGTTTTCTGATTTTGGAAGGTGATTTCAGCCTCAATAGCTTTTGTCTTGACTGGTCATAAGTTTTAAGACTCTGACTTGTCTGCAAATAAAAAAGTATGTAAATTTTAAAAAATATGTGGCATTGGTCACAATCAAGTCACATTGGTTGAATTTAAAAATATTCACTAGTAAAAATAAAAAAGTAACCATTTTTAGTTTTTCTTCAGATTTTATTTTTATTTTTTTAAGTCTACTTTTTGGAGCAGTTTTAGGCTTACAGCAAAATTGAGTAGAAGTTATTGAGTTTCTATATACTCTGTGCCTCAACATATGCAGTCTCCCCTACTTTCAGTATGCCACACCAGGGTGGTACCTTTGTTACAAGTCAGTGAACTTACATATGCACATCATTATTCAAAGTCCATAGTTTACATAGATTTCACTCTTAATGTTGTACATTCTGTGAGTTTTGACAAATGTGTAATGGCATGTATCCACCACTATAGTATCTTATAGAATGGTTCACTACTCTAAAAATTCTTTGTACTTTACCTATTCATTCTTCCTAACTCCTGGTAACCACTGATTTCAGTTTTGCTTTTTCTAGAATGTATTATGGCTGGAACTATACAGTATGAAGAAAGATTGGCTTCTTTCACTTAGTAATTTGCATTTAAATTTTCTCCGTGTCTTGTCATGGTTTGATGGCTCTTTTTTTTTTTTTTAGTACCAAATAATATTCCATTATTTGGATGTACCACAGTTTATTCACTCATCACTGAAGGACATCTTGGTTGCTTCCAAGTTCTGGCAATTATGAATAGAACTGCTATAAACATCCATGTGCACATTTTTGTGTGGACATTTTATGATCCCACTACATGAATATATAAAGAGGGATATAATAATCAGAGTTCATGGTAAATTTCTTAAAGCAACAAAACATGCCTTATCCTGGTTACAAACACAATGATATTTGACTCTAAGATTTCTTTTTGGCATATGATTGATATGAACCTCTTTATCTTTTTCTAAATGAGAAAAAAAATTACTTGTTAAAGGTCATTGAAAACTTACTAAGAAGAATGTAGTAAGGTTCAAGATGATCATAGATAAGATGAGGATCTTCATCTTTTCTTCATAGACTCTAACAAAAAAGGAAAGGAAAGAAAAGGAAAGGAAAGGAAAGGAAAAAAGAAAGGAAAGGAAAAAGGATAGGAAAGGAAAAAGGAAAGGAAAGGAAAGGAAAAAGGATAAGAAAAAGAAAAGGAAAGGAAAGGAAGAAAGGAAGGAAATTAAGAATAAAGACAGTCCATACTTAATTGTGTAAATAGTCTAAATTATTTTAGTAAATCATGATATTAAGACTTCTCAAGGAGCAATGCTATCACTAAATAATTTACTGGTTACCAAAGACCTTTTTGCATCCTTTATAAAGTTCTAATAATATGAGAGTAATTAGAGTAATTGGAGTTAACAGCATAATGCTTCTTTAAATATAAGAAAAAGTCCATTATTTAAGTAAAAATTATTTTTAAAAAGTTTTAGTTAAAAAAATTGTAATTCATACTTTTAGGATGTTTAAGCCAATACTTCCATAGAGAGCTGGAAGTGTTGAAGCAAGCATTGAAGTTGGCACCCACTTTTTCAGCAGAGTGTCAGGCAGAATGAAGCATTCCTACTATAGCAGTTTTTACTTAACAAAGACAAACTTGCTTTGTGATTTTTACTTAAATTGCATTTTATCAAATATTGCTATTCAGCCATAGAACTTGAGTAATTCATAAGAATAAGGTTTTATTAAACTGCCCAGAAAGTGAAACCCTGTCTTTTGATAGTATGTGAACAGTTTCCATAGTAATTAGTATAATATTGTTAGAAACAAGTTCAGTTTGTCTAAGTCAGCAGATCATTTCAATGATTACATTTGTGTCCAAACTTTGGAAAGCCCAGAGTCTAATGAAAAATCAACGTCCCAAACTCTTATTTGTGTTAGATACCTTAGAAAAGTTCTCTCCTCTGTGTTCTGGTCAGATTTTATCTTCTCTTAACCAAGCTGATTCTTTTCCAGTAGACATTGTCTCCAAATGAAAACTAGTAAGCACCCTTTGAGTAAATAAACATTTCATCCCTGGATGTCCCTCCTACTTATTTCCTATTGGGGAGAGACTGAGAAAACTTTAATATCATTACTGTTGACAAGGGTTAGCACTAATTAAAAGAAAGTCAAATCTGTTGACAACATCCGTTGCTTTCATGGATTTTTTTTGTAGAAATATGTTTCACTGATAAATTTTAGAAAAAATAATTTTATTCCTTATAAAGTTTTTATTATTTTTACTATTACTTGACATCATTAGTTTAAAATTTATCATTTCTATGGCATGAAATATTTAAAGGTTTTATTCATTAAAGTTTTGTCTTAACATCCCAGTAATGGTTGTAGGTATTTTGTAATGAATGATTCAAAAGAATGATTTTTAAATTTGGAAAATAACTATGTTAATGTCAAATACTAATTTTAAAGGAATGTGTAAGAGTTTAATCTTGCCTTAAAGAGTTTCTGGGATTTTTCAGTATATTCCAATAAAATGTGCACATAAAAGAATACATTTGATCTTTTAAGTCTGTTTTTGTTCATCAGCCTGACTTTATAGTCATGATTTCAATAATATGGGCATCTGGCCACTACTCAAGTGTATCATATTAGGAAGAGAGCATGCCATCATCTACTTCTTTTAAATAGTCTGCTAAAGTTAAGATAATACATAATGTTGATATAGCAATTTAGTTATCGTTCTGTTGACATTCAGCTTTCTTTCCTTGAAAATTGAGAGTAAGTTATAAAAACATTCTCTCTTTATACTCTTATATTGCCACGACTGGTAATAATGATTTACGGTAATTCTCTTTTGAGTTTAAACTTGGTTTAACAATATATCACTGGCTTTGGTGGTCTGATTCGTGATCACTAATAAACTGCTAAGGTCAACATTTATTTATTTTTTTAGATTTTAGCAAGGAAAGTCTAGGTTATTTAATCCTCTTAAATGGGTATTTCAACTTCAGTCATTAACAATCTACTTATTCCTTTATCTACTCATTTGTTTAACAAATACTTATTTAGTTCCTGCACTGTATCAGGCCTTACCTTGGAGACAGTGGTGGACAGAATATAGTTCTTATGTTCATAGGGCTCATAGGCCAGCAGGAAAAGTAGACAGGCAGGTGTAACAGAGTTTGATGAGTACTAAGGGGGAAAGAAATGGCAGGGACAGGATGCTATGGTAGTACATTAGTGGATCATTTGATCTTGGAAGTTCAGGAAAGGTTTTCTTAAGAATGTGATATCCAGTGGGCGCCTGGGTGGCTCAGTCGGTTAAGTGTCCAACTCTTGATTTTGGCTCAGGACATGGTCTTGGTGTCATGAGACTGAACCGCGTGTGGGCTCTGCACTCAATGGGAAGTCTACTTGAGATTCTCTCTCTCTCTGTCCCCCCCCCCCCCCCCCCCCTCTCTTAAAAAAAAAAAGAAATGATTTTAAAATAGAATGTGATATCTAAGTCAAGGAGTCAGATTTTGATTATGTGATATGAATTATCAGAAGAACTTTAACAGCTTCAGAGAAGCGCTGGTGCTGTTACAGCTAAAGCAGCCACAGGAGGTTTTGAGTCACTGGAGTGTATCGTATGCGGATATAAGGGAGAGAGATGATGTGGAAAGGTAATAGCAAAATCATGAAAGTTGACTTTACCTTGTGGGCAGTGGATGTCCTTGGAAATGTTACTTAGCGAATTTAGGGATAAAGGAACGAACATTGACTGAATGCCCAGTTGATATAGGGTACCTTAATGAGTATCTCTGATTAAAGGTTGTATGTCCTAGTAGTAAGATAATGAAGGCTGGTGGATTGAATTGCTAGAGTTCAAAGCTAAGCTCTACCACTTAGTGGTTTACGATCTTGTGTACTTAATTACTTAATCTCTCTGAGCCTCAGTTTCCTCATTTATATATGAGCATAATAATAGTACCTAACAGAGTACTACGTGTGGAATAAAGTAATACCTGTAAAATCCTTGTTACAGAGCCTGACACATATATCAATAAATCAAAAATATTAATTTCCATTCTATTTATTGCTCAAGGTCACATGGTAAGGATAATTTTGAGCTAAAACTTTAAGGGTTTATCCTAATCTAAAGCCCATAAATTTTTTACTATCTTATATCTGCTTTGAAGTTGTTTTCACATACAGAAAATGAAGAGCAGTAACAAATTATTTCAGGAGGTTATTGGTGAAGATTAATATATGCAAAAGTG
The DNA here is from genome assembly GCF_002201575.2 of Neomonachus schauinslandi. Lineage (NCBI taxonomy): Eukaryota > Metazoa > Chordata > Mammalia > Carnivora > Phocidae > Neomonachus > Neomonachus schauinslandi. The sequence continues at coordinate 147,892,948 of NC_058404.1, forward strand.
CTTTATATGTAAGATTTTTTTTTTATTTCAAAGTAGTTTGCTTCATATTTTATTTCATCTACCAGACTGGAAATGCTTGTATAGTACTGTTCACATGGTTAAAAGCATGGACTTTAGAGCAAAACTATCTGTGGGGCGCCTGGGTGGCTCAGTCGATTAATCATCCAACTCTTAATTTCAACTCAGGTCATGATCTCAGGGTCGTGAGATTAAGCCCTGTGTCAGACTCTGCACTGGGTGTGGAGCCTGCTTAAGATTCTCTCTCTCCCTCTGCCTTTGCCCCTTCCCCATCCCCCCCTTCCCCTTGTTTTCTCTCTTTAAAAAAAAGAAAAAAAAAGCAAAACTATGTGGATTCAAATCCCAGCCCCATTTGGGGAAAATTATTCATTTCTCTGGCATAACAACAGCAGCAGCAACAACAACAACATGTAGTCCATGGGTACATATTAAATGAGTAAATATGTGTAAACAAATAGAAGATTGGCCTATAGTATATATTGTATAACTGTTGATTGCATATTATTATTAAATATCATTGTTATATGCCCCATAATAATTCTTATAGTACTTTGTACCTATTTGGTGATCAATGTTTTTTTTTTTAATTAATAAAATAAATTCTACCTCTTCCACATTTTTACTTTGTTGTTGTTGTTGTTTTTAAAGATTTTATTTATTTATTTGACAGAGAGAGACAGTGAGAGAGGGAACACAAGCAGGGGGAGTGGGAAGGGGAGAAGCAGGCTTCCGGCTGAGCAGGGAGCCCGATGTGGGGCTCGATCCCAGGACCCTGGGATCATGACCTGAGCTGAAGGCAGACACTTAATGACTGAGCCACCCAGGCGCCCCTTTTACTTTGTTTTTTAAGAAATTAATAGTTATTAATGGTCACAGCAAATGAAGCTCAGCCATACCATGCTCCTGACTATGCCTCTCTTCCAGACTCTAGAATTTGAATGAGAGAGCTGGTGAAAGGCTACAGATCATTCCTAATAATAGCACATCTGTTGAGAATTTCAGCAAAAGATTAGATAGGTGACAGGTAAGCAATTTGTAGGGGTTGAGTGATTTGTATTTTCTCTGGCAGGATGTGTTAAATATGGAGCAAGCACATAAACAACCCATTTATTTACCTTGTAATATGTGTTTAAGGGAAAACCCTATTTTTGGACTTTAAGTATTCATCAGTGTTTGTAGACTGGAAGACCTCAATTCCAGAAACTTCCTGGTGTGTGTGTGTGTGTGTATGTGTGTGTGTGTTTGTACATGCACATGCTCATGTTTATGTTTGGACAGATGTGAGACCATAGCTTCCAGTCTGGAGGAATCTGGTCATGCAGGTCTAGCCTCCATCAACTTCTGTAATTTTGCCATATAAGTGTGTTTGTAGCTGTGGTCATCTGTAGCTTGCCTGTGCCCAGAATTTCCTCCCGGGAATGATTTAACATTAGCACTTAAATTTTATGTTAACTCCAGAGTTTCCAGGGCTCTCAAGAGTCACTTTGTGGTCCCTTGGATTGGAACATCATAGCTTAGTTCTTTTCTGGTTCCAATGACTTAGTCGTAAGTTTAGATGTTCAGTGTCATCCTGGAGAAGATGTATTTAATCACTGTTAGACCATGGACCACTTTGAGAATTAGATAACATTATGAACTTTGCCCCCAGATAAACTTGTTTACTGAAACTCACACTAAATTTGCCTTGAAATGTCAAGGTTTCAAAGATCCTTGAGGTACATCTACAGACTCCTCAATTAAGAGATCCACTTGCATTCAAATGGCTTTATTGTGCAAGAAACAAAAAATTAAATGTGATATGGACGTAAAATGTGAGGGGAGAAGAGAAAGGAGCCAAATCCATCAAAATTACATTCTCTCTTGAATGAAGGTAGATGAGTGACCAAAGGAGAGTTTAGTCATTTAGCTTCATCAAGACCTATAAAAAATGATGACAGTTTAGGAATTTAGTTCATAGTATGCTAACAGTTCTCATGTACAATTTTATTTAGCTTAAGTGATTTGTCTCTTATGTCTGTATCCAAGGATTTTATCAAATTAAATATTTAAATTTAAATATTTAAAATTGGCTTATAGTAACTGAAAATAATTGACTTCACCTAATATTTACACCAAGACAATGTCCTTAACATGCTTCTTTATAAGTAATATTATATACTGGTTTTAACTTAGAAATCTGGGTTCATGAATTTTGAACAATTGTAACTATTGAAATAATTATTATTTCATTAAAAACAATCATGTAGCATTTTGAATCAATATAATATATAACTGTACTACTTGTTTTCATGTTGTCTCCATTAATTTTCTCATTTTGTTTTCTACATTTTAATAAGTCCAAAGTTTACCCAGCATCTTATCTTCTTTTTCCTACCATATGTCCTATTAAAGAGCAACTAAATAATGCAATTTATCGATACATTGATCTAAGGAAAACATAGTGAGTTTTCTGTTTTTCTGTATATTAGACAGTCCATATAGAAATAGATAGCAGAGTAATTACACTTTACTATCTGAAACCAGACAAGTTTGGTTTGGTTCCCAGTTTTGAACTTCTGAGCTGTGGTAATTTACTTAAGATTCATGGGCCTGTTATTTTTCTTTTGTGAATTGAAGATAGGAATATAATCTGTTCCATATGGTTGCTATAGGAATAATCTGAGATAACTATATAAAGTTTTTATCATTTAGTTAGGACAGGGTATTGTTTAAAAATACATTTTAGCATTTACTGATTTTATTTTTTTAATACAGTTGGCAGACTGATCAGTTTTTACAATCTTTTCACAATATGCATTGTCACTTTATAGAAACCAAAATTACAAGAAAATGAAAGTTCAGAAAGGGTAATGACTTGTCTAAAGTCACAAGATGGAAGAAACAGCCCTCTGGTCTAACGCTGGTCTAATGCTATTCCTCTTATATCACAGGTCACTGTGTTGTATTTCAGATTATATAATATATAGACAGGTTGATGTGCTGAAGATATTTATTGCAAAGAAACTCAAAATTTTCTATTTTATTGATCTTTCCCTTTAATTTCTTTCCGTAAGTTTCAGGTTATTTTAGACTCTGCCATTATTCATTGATCCAAATAATAAATGGAAGTGTTGGCATCACATTTAAGGTTCTGAAAGTATTTTTAAAAAGATTCTGAAAGTATTCTTTTAGTATGTATGTGCTTTTAAAATTAAGAATTACAATTCTTCCGGGGGTTCTCCTTATAATACAAGAAATTTTGAGTGCTTAAACTTCATGGATCCTTTCAGAAATGATGTCTGAAATAAAGAAATGTGTGGGAAATGTATTTCCTCTTGCTTGATTCAGGGCAAAATTAGAGTGCAAGAGCACAGTTAAATGTTTAAAATGTATTTAAACTCATATTCTATATAAATGTTCTCAGAACATTTATTTTTGAGATAAGAAAAATCACAAGTTTAACAGAGTATTTCACTCTACTTTCTGTGTGTATAAATAGGAATGAAATAAAACTAGTAGATTCGAGGAGTGTTTTGATTGTTGAAATAAGGTTTGATAATAACATCTCCAATTTTTCTGCATTTTGTAAAATAAGATATTTCATTTCTTATTGGAACAGAATCTAGTATATCAATGCTATGGCATTATCAAATTAAAATTATAATGAACCCATTTTGCCTGCTCTTATAACAGGCTTAATTTATCTATTATACTAGTTTAAGTATTATGATTATACCGATAAATCCAGGAATCTTGTCTGTACTATTTATTTTTGTCTTTTGCTCACTTACCTGTGTTGTCTTTGATGTTTCCTCAGAGTTTTTAGACCATAGGTGAAGTAACGGGAACTGTGGTAGTCTCAGGTGTGCTTATGATGGTGAATTCTGTGAAAGCCTGTGAAGTGACTACAGTGTCCACTCTTGGTTCAGTGGTAGGAATAAGTGTAGGCTCAGCAGTAGCAATGGTATTTATGGTAGGGATGCCTGTCTTATCCTGAATTTTCTTTGTGGGGATGGCAATAAATGATGGATGTAGGTGTGGGCGATGTACCACGGTGGGTGGGTAGGCATTTGGCAGGACTTGCCATTGAGGAATTTGGGCATGTGGCCTAACTGCAACTGGTTTTGCATAATATGGATAAGGCACATATTGATGATTAATTGGTACAGCTGGTCTATGTGGGTAGTAAGTGTGTTCATAGAGAGGATAGTTATTCAGCACATAATGAAATGGGATATACTTGGCAGTTTTCTGATTGAATGGTCTTTCATCATTTTCATGGCACTGTAAAAAGAATACGTTATGCACATGGTATTATTGTAGGCTAGAATGTAGAGATATCTTAAATCAGAACTTTTTAAAGTATATATTTTAGTGTTTGACATTGAATAACTACAGTATTGGAAATAGTGAACTCAGCAACCATATTATTTTATAAGATCCAGATTTGTACACTTCCCTTTCCTTTTTGATTTTCAACAAATATTAAAAATAATATTAGTTTCAAACAAATTAGATGAAGTAATCCATAATATAAAACCACGTTGCCTAGGTCTTGGCATAGATGAAAAGCACTCAGTAAATGTGGGACATTATAATAAGTACAATAGCTAGAAAAATCTCATAGAGAGCTTTAACATACTGTGTACAAACTTAGCACACACACATAGGAATATATGTGCATATATAAATATTTTTTATATGTATATGTATATATGTATTGTATATGTATATATGTATTCTTACCACATATTTGTAAATGTTTACAAATTTTATTTATCTAGAGACTAGGCTGAGGGCACATTTATTTTTTTTTTTCTAAATTAATTATAGCAGAATAGTAAAATAATGTGATGTGAGAGGATTCCTGGATTTATACTTTGGATTCTTTTCAGCTTCATTTTATTCATTAAAGATCAGTTAGGGAATTTCCCATTTTTATTTGTCTCTGTTGCTTATGTGCATTTATAAAAATATGTCATTAGTTCTTTCCATATGAGTAAAACAAAGCAACAAAATTACACTGCAAAGCAAGTATTTCTCATGAAAGGAGACATATTTAAATGTGTTCATTCAAACATATTTGGGGAACAAAAAGAGGAAGTAAATGCAAATGTATGAGAAGTATTCAAAGGTGGGTCAGAGAAGGATCTTTCCCCAAGTCTTCAGTCAGGAGAGATACTAAACCTTACATTTGTTTTCCTTTATTCTCAATATTAAACTCTGAGACCGGTTTCTCATGCTGCAAAATATACCTGAAAACCCAAAACACATGACTTGGGTTATAAAAAGAATCCAAGATTTTCAGATGAATATTGAGGTTGATTCGTATGATTGGTTGCTAAAGTGGTATTTTTTTCAAAGATTATTAGATTATTTTATGGGGTTTATTTATTAATTTTTAGACAAGGCGTTTAAATATCATTGGACTTTGCATAATATTATACTTTAGAGTTCATGTCTCTACTAGAAATAATGAAAATAAACTTACAGTTGGTTGTTCCTGGTTTTGCACCTCTGCACCCTGCTGAGGTTCACAGAAATAAGAACTAAGTTAAAAAAAAACACGGGGTAGAGTCCAGATTTTTTTTGTGGTTTTAAAAATATTTTGTACTAAAGACAAAACATGGTTTCTTTGTTTTTATTTTAATATCGTAAAATATTGTAAATCATTCTCCATGGTTATTTAATCTATAAGGCCTGTGAATCACTCAAGAAGTGACAGCAATAAACTATTTAAAATCTTTAAAATCACCACTGGGGAGAAAAAGAATTTAAGGTTGAAAACATATGATCATCTGACTCCTATGCCAACAAGTATACATGATATTTGCTTAAATGAAAAATATGAATAACCTATATTCAGTTTGTATTGAATGTACGTTGTTAAAAATAAGAGGAGCATTGAGTATATTTTTTTTCTGCTCTCCTACCAAGATGATATATGAGGTTTATCTAGATTTAAAAAAATTGCCTTTCACATAACATTAGTATATAAATATTATATGATAATAGTGTTTTTTTTAATCAACTTTCATTTGTTTTTACGATACTTTTCTTAATTCTGGATTGCAGCATGTATAGGGAATCAGAAGTGAGAAAACAATTTCCATGAGCATATATATAAGGCTTTAAAAACTCACAAAGGTTTTATAAAGTTTTGAGATGAGGCCATAATGATGTGGAAAACAAAAGGAAAAGAAAAATTATTAAATTTTCTTACTACTTACAGCCCACTGACAAGTCCTTGAAACAGGCAGAGTGACATTCCTCTAGGGACTCAACTGCCTCAATGTTGACATTTTGCTAAGGGCAAAAGGCAATCTTAGCCTGACCCCCAGGATCCTGTAAGTCTACTTTAACATATAAAAATTCCTTTGGAAACTTCCTTTATCTCTACCCCCCAAGATACATGTTGGCAATCATCCCCCAAGCATATGACCCACCGATATACATCTAAAGGGTCTCATGACTAAGGTTTTATTAGACAGTAATAAATGACCTTTTCCCAACAATAGCTAGCCCCCTCAAGGTCCTGGAAACCTTGCTTCCAAAATTCCTTATAGACTTACACTATCCCTAACCCCCTCCCAACTTGAAAGTATATAATGGGCCACTCCTCATGACCCCAGTGCAGTTCTTTCTGCCCACAGGTCCTGTCCCTATGCTTTAATAAAACCATCTTTTTGCACTAAAGACATCTCAAGAATTCTTTCTTGGCCGTCGGCTTCGAACCCTAATGTCTTTACTACATCAATAACATTAAGTGATATTTTTTAAGTGATAGATCTAGTTTAGGACTTTTCACACATACCCTTTGGGTATAAAAAGACTCTAGAAACGTTTTGGAAGATGTAGGTAAAGAAAATCAGAAATTTGATAAAATAATAAAATTCAGGATATGTTGAGATAGAGAATTCTTTGCTCTAAATGTATTATATTACTAATTTAAAATTTAAAAAGTCATAGAAATATTATAGAAAGTTTGCCTACACTCAAAAATTCTGATAATCTAGACATCTTCATATAATATCAATTTGTACATATGTTCCTGGTATATGTTCATTTTAGTGCATTTCTTATATCTTGCTTTTTTTCAAGAAGCATGATCTCATATTATTTTTCAATTTATCTCATAGTTTTTATACATGGATAGTTATAGTTGAAAAATGAATGCTTAATGATTATGTCATGAAATGTTTATTCTTTATTGCTAACCATTAAGCTTCTTTCAAAAAACTGTTTTATTATAAATAGATAGATGAATAACATCTGTATACCAGTGTCCTTTTTAATAGTTTTCATAGATTCCTTAAGATAGTTTTTAAAAAATGTAACTTTTGGGGGGACAAAAATTATTTGATAGGAATTATCAGATTGCTGTACAGAAAAGTGCCAACTTATAATGCCACCAATAGGCTATAAGAGTGTGCAACTCATCACATAATTGTTAGTAGTAAATATTATCCTGACTATATTTAGAGAGAAGGGATAAATTAACACATAAAAGATACGATCACGATATATGTATAATTTTGACTACTCATAAGATTGAATGGTAAATCTATAAACTTTTATTCTTCTTTTGAATTATTTGTTCATGTCCCTGGGACTTGAAGCCTTTGTGAAAATGGGAAGGAGTGTTTGAGATCTAGTTGCTTAAGTTGCTCAGGAAGAGGTTTCCATAGAGCAGGCAGCTGTGGATCATGTGATACTGCTATTTATAATAAGAAATACATATTTGGTCTTCATTCTAGTTTCTGGCACAGTTCTCCTAAAACGCTTGTAATTTCCTAAGTGATGGCAGTGCGTTGGGGAAGAAGGTATCTTTTATTATGTTAAAATTATCTTTTATTATGTTATTTGGACCCCACCTAAGGATGGGGGCTGGTTGCCAGAGAAACCAACCACTTGATTTGAAGGTTGGGACTTTTAGTCCCACCCCCTGATCCTCCAGGGACAGGAAAGGGCCTAGAGGTTGAATTGGTTACCAGTGGTCAGTAAGTCATCCCTGTGTAATGAAGCCTCCATAAAAGCCCAAAAGGATGAGTTGGGAGAGCTTCCAGTTTGGTGAACACATGGACATTCGGGGAGAGTGACTTTCCTGGAGAGGGCATGGGAGCTATGCCCCTCTTCCCACATACCTTACCCTAAGCATCTCTTCCATCTGACTGCTCCTGAGTTCTATCCTTTTATGATAAACTGGTAATCTAGTAAGTAAAACATTTCCTGAGTTCTGTAAGCTACTCTAGCTAATTAACCAAACCCAAGGAGGAGGTTGTGGGAATTTCCCATCTATAGCCAGTCTTCAGAACTACAGGTAACAGCCTGGGCTTGCAACTAGTGTCTGAAGTGGGAGGTATTGTAGGTCTGAACACTTAACCTGTGGAATTTGACCCTATCTCTGGGAAGATAATGTCAGAATTGAGTTGAATTTTTCAACACTCTGGTGGTGTCCAAAAATTACTTAGTGTTGTGTGAGAACCGCCCCCCCTGCCCAACACATATTGGAGTTGTGTCCAGGAACCTAAAATAAGAATTTTCTTATTTAAATTTTAATCCCTGCCCTTCAAAGAGAAAATCCAAGTTTGGAATGTTCTGGTGGCCACAATAAAATGGAATTTCAAAGAATAAATGAAAGAAAATAAATGTGAAAGTTATAATAATGCAAATTTTTAAAGAGTTTGACTCTAAGAATTTACCTAATAGAATTATTTAATAGATATTAACTTAAAAGCAAGTTTAGTAATGAATTATGAAACAAGGACTAGTGCCTTCCAAAATTTATAACCTAAGAGATGATCATATAACATCTTCTGTTTGTCTTCTTGCTCTTGCTGTTGGCAAGGGATCCCTGAATGAACATGAAAATGAAACAGAGCAAAAGCCAAAACAACAATGAAAGCAAGTAAAAAAAAAAAAAAAAAAATCAAAAGAAAAAAGCCAAACCTTTTTCCTTGGTCCTATAGCTTTAACATACAGCATGCAATTCAAGAAAATTCCTGAAAACCATATAATTGGATACTATTCCTGGGGAGGAGTCAGTTGACATTAATGGGAAGAGTATAACAAAAGACACAATGATGTTTGAATATTAAAGGTAAATGTGTCAAGGTCTTTGATACTGGTGGAAAATCTTTAACCAAACTCCTTAAGTTTTTTTTTTTTTTTAAGATTTTATTTATTTATTTGAGAGAGAGAGAGCATGAGAGGGGGGAGGGTCAGAGGGAGAAGCAGACTCCCCGCTGAGCAGGGAGCCCGATGCGGGACTCGATTCGGGGACTCCAGGATCATGACCTGAGCCGAAGGCAGTCGCTTAACCAACTGAGCCACCCAGGCGCCCTAAACTCCTTAAGTTTTAAGGATTTAGTCCTTGTGCTTGCTTCGGCAGCACATATACTAAGAATTTAGTCCTTAAAGAAAATGGATCTGTGTAAGATAGGAATTTAATTAAAGGGATTTCTGATCCTGAACTATGATTTATGTATTTATTCTTTAGGAATTATTTTTAGAGCATTTTATAATCTAAAAATATTTCTACTATTGTTTTTTCCCCCAGAATGTATTTTCTGTATAGTATGAGAATTTTAAGGGTTTTTCATATACAATAAAGTGTGATTTCCTAATTCCTGAGAGCTAAAAGCATATACAGAAGAACATGACTTTAATTTTGTAATATAAAATAAATAAGAAATAAGTTGCTTTTAAAAAATATAGCTAGTATGCAATTATTTTGTCCTATGAAGTGTAACTGCACTTAGAAATTTGCATAATTAGAACTTTTAAATAAAATTTTCTTAAAGTCTTACTACAAATTGATTAGATGAGATTAACTCACCAAAAATGGCAAGGCTAATGCAACGATTTTCACAACTAGGAAAAAAACTCTTCATCATTGCACCTAAAAAAAAAAAAAAAATTAAAAGCTCTTTTATAATTTAGAAGTGATTTGGGACAATTTCTGTTTGTTTGGGTTTTTTTGCTTTAAGGGAAAAAAGAGCTAGATTTATGGGTAGGTTTAGCCAGTGTGGAAAATCTATTTTATCTTAAGCTTTAGAAAAACCAAAGTTGAGATTTTCAGGGATACAAGCTTTACCAACACTAGTATCAGTTTTAGGAAGAGAGTTACAACATACACAAATCAGTGTAAGAGGAAAGAAAGTGGAAAATGCCACAAGTGTTTTTTTGCAGATAGAAGGTTTCAGTTAAGAGAATCATCAAATTCTTTGTGAAGGAGATGGCATATAGATGGGATTTGTCCATGGAGAGATAAATAGGGACAAAAACTTCCCAAATAGAGGAGAGGAGAGAGAAGAGAGGAGAGAAAGGAGAGGAGAGAGAGGTGAGAGAGGAGAGAGAAGAGAGGAGAGGAGGGAGAGGAGAGAGAGGTGAGAGAGGAAAGGAGAGAGAAGAGAGGAGAGGAGGGAGGGGAGAGGACAGGAGAGGAGGGGAGGGGAGAAGACAGGAGAGGAGGGGAGGGGAGAGGACAGGAGAGGA
>NC_058404.1:147903451-148041923 GCF_002201575.2 Neomonachus schauinslandi
GAGAGGACAGGAGAGGAGAGGAGAGGACAAGAGAGGAGAGGAGAGGAGAGGACAGGAGAGGACAGGAGAGGAGAGGAGAAAGCCTTGGGGATATCCATGGACATTTTGAATGGAGTAGTGTTTTATAAGAAGGGAAGGATAAAGTTGAAAAGAAAGTTTAGGGCAGCAAAAGGAGAGGCCTTGAATGCCAGGTGAAAGAAAGCTAGGCCTTGAATGCCTAGTTGGGCCTGGTTTTGTAAATAACAGAAACTAGTTGGATGGTTTTAGATTGGAGAGTGTTGTGACTATACATTCCTTTGGAGGACTGCGTTCTAGCCCAGTCCCTATCTCTGCTTGTTTAACTTTGGCCAAGTAATTTCCCTTGCCTGGACTTTCTCTTTCTAAACTATGAAATGAAAGTTTAACTTAGTGATTTCTAAAATTCTGTAATTCCATGATCAATCTAATGGGAACATGTAAGATGGAGGGAAGGGGGTGGATCCTAAAACTGCATTCTTTATAATATACTTCTGTAGTAATCATAAATGATATTATTGATTGTTTTCATAAGAAATACAGATATGGCAATTACAGTGGTTTTGAATATATATATATATATATAAATTAGCCTTATCCTTATAAAGGAATATAGGGTTGTCACATCTGCTTATTTGACTCTTTTTTATTTTATTTTTCAAAGATTTTATTTATTTATTTGACAGAGAGAGACACAACGAGAGAGGGAACACAAGCAGGGGGAGTGGGAGAGGGAGAAGCAGGCTTCCCGCAGAGCAGGGAGCCAGATGGGGCTGGATCCCAGGACCCTGGGATCATGACCTGAGCGAAGGCAGACGCTTAACGACTGAGCCACCCAGGTGCCCCTGACTCTTTTTTTTTTTTTTTTTAAAGATTTTTTTATTTTTATTTATTTGACAGACACAGCGAGAGAGAGGGAACACAAGCAGGGGGTGTGGGAGAGGGAGAAGCAGGCTTCCCGCTGAGCGGGGAGCCCGATGCAGGGCTCAATCCCAGGACCCTGGGATCATGACCTGAGCCGAAGGCAGACGCTTAACGACCGAGACACCCAGGCGCCCGCCCCTGACTCTTTTTTAAATAAATTACCTTTTTAGAAAGATTCATGTAACACTTCAAACCTTTAATATTTAAACACATATTGTATTTGTGAAGCAAGTACTAACTACATCTTGTTACAGCTATTGCCATACTTGTAATAGACTTGAGTCCTACAGACAGTTTTACAAAAGAGGGTCACAGAGTTAAAACCCAGGCTTGGACAGGGGAAGAACATCAGATTCTATTTGCCTCCATTCCCAGGTAGTAATGATTAAGAAGGCTGTCTACTAAACTGACTTCAAAGCTGTTGATGGGATATCAGTGGATAGAAAAGAATTCTTATGGAATCAAATCTGTACAACTTACAGCAAACTCAAATTTCATTGATTATTAATTCTTTACTTGTCAGTTAACTTCTTTATTGAAATATATTTGACATATAACACTATAAATTTAAGGTATACAACATGTTGATTTGATACATTTATGTATTGTAATATGATTGCCATTATAGTGATAATTAATACCTCTATCATGTCCTATAGTTACTATTTCTTTTTTGGGGGGGTTGGAATGATTAAGATCTAGTCTTAGTAAGTATCATCAATATAGACAACAATACTATATTGTTGATACTATATGATGATACTAGTATAAAACTAACAATATTATAATCATCAGATTATAAGATTAAAAGTTTTTAAAATTATAGACTGAAAAATAAATTTCTATGGTGAATAGGACTCCTGTTTAATTCTCACAAAATTATAACACACACAGGCATATGCACATACACAAAACATTCTGTAAAATGATAATAATTCCTTCCTTTTTAGCATAAACAGAAACCAGAGAGCTAAGACCATACGTTCCTTATCATCTACTTAAAGCAATTAGTACTTGAAGTTGCCTTCATCACTTGGTAAGATAGAAATGATTTGTGAAATAGTAGAACTATTCAGCTTTCATGAGGATACAAAAGGCATGTTTTAAAACAATAGTTATAAACAAATAAAATTGTGACCTTTATGTAGAATTATATTTGAAATTTATTAAGGGATTGATCTGGATTATTATTATAAGTCATTTGCTGAAAAGTTACCCTTCCACATTTGTCTGTAGAAATAGGTTCTTTGTGTTAAATACCTTCTTTTTTATTTTTTTATAATTTTTTTAGTTTCTATGATTTTTTTTAAGTTTTTATTTAAATTCCAGTTAACATACAGTGTAATATTAGTCTCAGGTGTACAATATTTTGACTCAACACTTCTATACAACACCCCATGCTCATCACAAGTGCCCTCCTTAATCCCCATCACCTATTTCACCCATCCCCCCACCCACCTCCCCTCTGGTGACCATCAGTTTTTTCTCCATAGTTAAGAGTCTGTTTCTTGGTTTGCCTCTCTACCTTTTTCTTTAGAATTTACATTATCTTTAGTAGTTTATCAGTATCAAAACTTGACCTTTACCCCAAAGTGAAGTTAAAAGTAAATTTGATCATAACATCATTCAGAATCTAAGGTTTAGGTTAGAAACTAATGTCAAAATCAAGTAAGACATACTCAAGCTTAACAATAAAAGCTAAGAGGAAGAAAATGTGCTTCTAAAATAACTTTGGTGGTATTATTACTAACTATTGTGAAAAGGAATCATTCTGTCTGGATGTTTCAGTATAATTACCTTTCCTTGTGCCTGTCAGGTCTTGCTTAGCAGTAAGTTGAGTTGGCCTCTCAATTGTAGGGAAGACCCAAGGTAAATAACCGAAGACTTATTAAAGGGTATTAGTGCCTTGCATCACGTGGTTTTTTTTCCTCCTACATTTCACCGAATAGGAAGATGACAAAAAAGAAAAATTTGATGACAGCAGGGTCATCTTTGGGTCAATCTTAGTTAATGAAATGCGGAAGGGGAAATAGAGTTGTCATTCATAAAGCTTGAAAAGAAACTAGTCATACTTTTTAAAGAATGAATTTTTATGTTTCTTAAAGAGTACAGAAGAGTTCTAAAAAATTAATAGCATTCTTAATTAACTAATCCTACCTATTTGAATTAAAACTGTTGTAAAAATGAAAAATAGCTAACCACAACACTCATATTTTAAATAATTTTTCATTTAAGAACCTGGATATCAAGTGATACTACATATATTATGAGCTCTAGTTGGTCTTCTTTATGGAATTACAACTATTGATTTCTAAAAATTAGAAAAATTACCATTTCTTATACACCCAAGAACAATTTCTTATAAGTTAAAATTATTGAGTTGAGGATAATTGTTCTGTTTCAGTGATAGCTCATTCTAAAATACGTAGTAAGTATCATAAAACCACCAATATGGGGGATGTTTTGGTAAAATACAGCTAACCAAATAATTTGCCTAGTTAATTCAGAAAAGGATATTTTCTTTTGTTTGCATTTCTCTGGGGAAAAAATTGTTAATTGTGCTGTGAGGTCTTGGCAAGAGTGAAGTATTTTTGGGAATCAATGTAAGACTGCCAGAATACAAGAAATAATATCGGCATTGTAGCTCTGCCTATATTCTTGTCTTTTTCTTAGAACTATTTCATGTCTTAGAAAGTTAGGAACAGTATTCAGAATCATTGAATTTGTACAGAGTGAGTTGAGATTTTCTGTTTCTCAGAATATTTGGCTTTTGCTGTTTGAAGAAAGATGGCAGAGATTCAAAACTGCTAAAACAAGCTGCTAGAATAAGACCAGCCATTCCAAATGGACTGTTTAATCATACCTTTTTTCTTTGGTTGTCAGGGTCAAGTAATAGTTAAAGATTATGGACTGGTCAATCTCCAGATCATGAAGGTGTTCCTTTCTACGTGATAATTTCTCAGTCATTGATTTAGAGCCATAGAATGATACTGATTCTCAGTTGAGTCTTTAATTCACAATTACCAGAACTTTATTTAAATTTATTATTATTATTATTCACAAGTATCAGAGGCTCAGAACACCTTTAATAACATTGTTTTAGTGGGAAAATGTATTTCAGTAATTATATTTCACCTGGGAATGCTAGGAATCATTACCCATACCAAGAGAAAACCATTTCTACAGTGGGGTCACCCATCCACCTCAAACACTAATCTGACCTTTTTGAAAAACTGGATATTATTTGTTGAGCACTTATATTAGATCAGGTACTGTTCCAGCCATTAGGGATAAATTAGTAACCAAAGCAGGCAAAGATCCTTGCCCTTGTGAAGCTCATAGTCTAGCATTTACTTGAGTACTAGTGACACCGAACATTCTCCATATATATATTGACCTAAGGCAGTCTAGGAGAGCTAAAGAGTTTTGAATGGCTGATCTAGATGAACTAGGTGAACTCTACATTGGAGCTATTCAGATACCATAGTGTTTTCCAAAGAAAAACAAAAGGAAGATCAGAACTCCCATGATGTGAAATCTCTCAGGAAGCTGGGATAGTGGTAAACAGGATCTTCAAACTTCGAGTGTTTGCAGTTTGAAACTAGCCTTGACCTAGTCATATGTTCAATTCAGGGGTCATAGTCTACTCCTGAAACATTCCTGGAGTGTGGGAGGAGGACCAGGAGGGCTTCTTAGTCAAGCTATGGGCTTCTTTCTGTTTAGGTCTTGAAGCAGTGTTTATTTATGTAACTACATATTGGAGCTGAGTAAGAGGTGATTGTGGGTTCATAAATTCACATTTCAAGCACTATGAAATAATCATTTTGTGATAAGTAAAATGGTGATTACTGACACCTGTGCATTCTTTTATCCATAACTTTTTGTTCTGTTAGCATTTTTCACATTTGATATATTCTTTATCTCTCTTTTCTTTTTTTTTTTTTAGTGTATAGGAAATGCTTTTATATTTATTTATTTATTTATTTATTTATTTATTTATTTATTTATTTATTTTTCAGTATGTGCCCTCTTTAATACCCATCACCAGGCTAACCCATCCCCCAACCCCCTCCCCTCTAGAACCCTGTTTGTTTCTCAGAGTCCATAGTCTCTCATGGTTTGTCTCCCCCTCCGATTTCCCCCCCTTCATTTTTCCCTTCCTGCTATGTCCCTGGTGGTCTAGTGGTTAGGATTCGGCGCTCTCTCTCTCTCTCTTTTCTTTTCTTTTGGTGGTATTCACAGCATGTGGTTTTATTTTTTCTGTCTCATTTTATTTCTCAGCTCCTTCATTAGTACCAGGCTGATGTCAGTATTTTATCATGTGCTTGGGGTATAACAATATTTGTGACAGTAGTTGCAATGTAAATAGCTAACACAACTTTCTACATGAGTAAGTCTTAAGGCATCAGAAAATTAATATTTTAATGCAGAAATTTGTATACTTTGGAAACCTTTGCTGTATGTGAAAATTCTGGGAAAGTAGTGTAAAATGCTTTTAAATTTTTTCAACACTAGCAAAATGGAATATTGCAATTTTGCTCTCCTAAAGACAATGCATTTAAATAAACAGTACACACATACATAGTTCTTATTAAAAACAAGGCACTTTGAAGAATGTAGTAGACAGTCACAGTCTCTGCTTGAAGAGAGCATGTACAGAGATAATACGTTCTGTTGGACATAGGTAGGGAGACCCTTTTCAGGCTCTGAGAACTCCGGATATAGGCAGGTGTATTATCTGTTTTCCGTGGAATTCTGATTTAATATCATCTGGAGACCAGAATGAGTGTTGTTATGACTTTAGCATTAGTGCAATATAAATGCTTTAGTAACTTTTAGAATCCCAGAGTTTCTGGGTTCACCATTATTGTATAGTGAACACATTAAAAAATAAAAGGTAATCAAGAAAGCTTTCAATTTTGTAAAGCATTATATATCCAATATGATCCTAGGACTCTCTGTAACTCTGTACTTTATTTACTCCAATAGGTCTTTTATTCCTCTCATACCATTCAAAATATATAGCCAACTATGACTTCTATGTAGCCAAATCCAGTACAAACGGATTTGAAAAAAAAAAAAAAAATCCAGTGTACCTTCTCTTAATCTCTGGAGCCTTTGGCATGGTGATTGGTCTTTCTGACTTGTAATGATTTATTCTTTTGTTTTTACCTCTCAAATTACAGGCTGCTTTTAATTTCACTTTTGGTTCCTCTTATGTTTCTCAAACTCTTAAATTTGGGAAAACTTTTATGGATTCTTCCAGAGTTTACCACCCTTCTACCATTTTTCCCTCTTTTTAGTATCATTATGGTTAACCTACTCATTCCTATAGTTTTAAATATGATGTGCATTCTCTTAACTTCATTGAACTACAGATTCAGGTATCCGGCAGTTGCTTTAACATCTCCATTCGCATGTGAAACGGACATCCCACATTTATCATGAACAAAACAGTATTTGATTTCCAAACACATCTTTTTTTCTCAACCAAGTCCTCTACTAGTTTTTTCCTTTTTAGTAAACGACACCATGATACTCTCTGTGGCTGAAGACAAAATCCTATGAGTCATTTCTTGTCCCCTCCTCAACAACCCATTAGAAGAGTTATAAGCCCTGTTTTTACAATATACCTGGACTCTGCCAGCATTTTCTAGTCTTATTGCCCTAATCAGTCCCAGCTACTGACATCTCATACTTGACCATCTCAGTACTTTCTGGTCTCCCTACTTTTACTCTTGTCACCTTACAAACATTCTTCACACAGTTATAAAAGTGTTATTTTTGGGGGTCGCCTGGGTGGCTCACTTGGTTAGGCGACTGCCTTCGGCTCAGGTCATGATCCCGGAGTCCCGGGATCGAGTCCCACATCGGGCTCCCGGCTCAGCTGGGAGCCTGCTTCTCCCTCTGACCCTCTCCGCTCTCATGCTGTTTCTCTCTCTCTCTCTCTCTCAAGTAAATAAATAAATAAAATCTTTAAAAAAAAATTAAAAAAAAAGTGTTATTTTTTGAACATATGCCTGATATGATTATTCTCCTGCTTAAAGTCATTCAGTGGCTTCTTCTAGCACTTAGGATAAATTCCAAGCATTTTATCAGTGCCTGTTAGTTTCTATATGATTTATTACCTCTCTGTTCCTCTTAAGTTATCTTCCATTTTTTCTCTCACCCTATGTCAGCCTCAATAACCTTTCTGTTCCTAGAAGGTGCCATTCTCTTTCTCAAATCAGGAACTTTTTACTTGTGTTCATAGCCTCTGAAACTTACCCTAATTCTTTTCAAACAGTGTCTCCTTTATATTATTTAAGTTTCAGCTCAAATGTGTTCTCAGAGATGTTTCTTGGCACATTTTCTAAATAGTCCTTTCCTTCCCTTCATCACTCTATTAATTTATCTTATTTTTTTCATAATATATTACAACATGAAATTATTTTCAAAATTTATATATGTTCATTTACTATTTTCTGCCTTCTTTCATTAGAACCTAAGCTCCCCACTGCATAGTGTTATGTCTGGCACATTTTTAGACACTCAAATGTTTGTTGCACAAATTATTGATTATCTGGATATTTGTTTAAGTTGCAAATTTTTATGTCACCACACACTACTGAGTCAGAATTTTTAGAGGAGGAGTGTCACTGGAAATCTGCATAGTAAATAAGCACCTAGATAGCTTTTAAAACTCTTGATAGTTTGGGATTTACTACTTTCTTCTGGATGATGTCCAAACCTGGTCATGAAGAACTCCGATGTAGGCAGGTGTATTATCTGTTTTCCGTGGAATTCTGATTTACTTCATTGTGGAGCCAGTGTATGTGGATAAGAGATGGGTTTTCTGGGAGTGGCTTTCCTGAGAGCATTAGAACTGACTTCCCTCTGACTGTGGAGCTGAACTCTTGCTGGGCTCTCACTTGGAGAAATACTACCTCCTGGGTGTCTTAGCCATTTACTAAGGAAATAACTCATCAGGTGATATCTGTTTTCTATATCCATATGAAAAACTAGCAGAAATGTGATGTACTGAACAAGAATATAATAAGGTATTTATTACCTTCTCTTTTGTTTCTCAGGTCAGAGGGTATTCCTAAGGTTAGGAGAACTTGATATTAATTTTTTATTCATTAGAAACAGGTTCTAAATTATTTTATTCCTCATCTTTTGTTCTCTTTTACTTTGACTAACAAAGACAAATGTCATTAAAAATACTAATTTAAGGGGCACCTGGGTAGCTCTGTTGGTTAAGCATCCACCTCTTGATTTTGGCTCAGTTTATGATCTTAGGGTCCTGGGATCAAGGCCTGCATTGGGTTCTGTGCTCAATGGGAACCCTGCTTGAGATTCTGTCCCTCTCCCTCTGCCCCTCCCTCTGCACACATGCACACTCTCTCTCTCTCTCTCAAATAAATAAATAAATAAAATCTTTAAAAAAATACTAATCTGAGTAGAGTTTATCCAACAGTAGACATCTGTTGAACATTTAATTTGTGCTTATATACTTGTCAATTACCTTTTTTATTCATTAAGGTTCAGCTCAAAGTCATCTCTGGGACCTTTCCTAATTTGTGTAGGCAGAGCTAGTTTCCCTTCTGCTTTAAAAACAAACAACCCCCCCTGCAAAAAACCCCCCAAAGCCAAAAAAACAAAACAACTCTGTGAATACTTTATTGGAGTACTTATTACATTTATTGTAATTGTATACATGTTAATCTCTTTAAGATCCTTAAAGGTGAAAAAAAAAATCCTTTTTTCCAAATCCCTAGCATTTAGCACAATGATTGACACAAAATGAATATTTAGTTTTTTAGTGAGTGAATGAAATCTGAAAGATTATATGGGAAAATGTAAGTCTTCTTTTCAAAGAACTAACAGAATAGTGGCGATGAATTTAGCCTTTTGCTTACTTTTCCATAAAGCCTTTTTCAATAATTAGTATATAGTCTCCATGTGAATATGGTACTTAGTGTCTCCATAGCTGATTACATTTTAAAATAACATAGGTGTTCAGGGGCACACTAATTTTATCAACTGTTTTAGATGAGATGGGGATCATACTATGGTCAGTTTAGTTTGGGAAGCATAGTTAAGCAAATGATGTTTTAAAGAATCTTCAAGAAACACACTTTGGGAATATTGTTCTTGTGGATCCTATCCCCATAAACCAACATTAGATTACAAAAGAAAATGGAGGCTTGACTGATCCTCTCATTGAGAAAGTCCCTTCTTAGTCACAGTAGTCAAAAGCATCAGGACCAGGAATGTTGTTGCCCACACTCACTGGGGGAATAACTGATTAATTTTAATAGAATGTATTTGCTTCACAAATATAGTGGTTAAAAGTAAATGACAGTTTCTTCTTTTTTTCCCCCAGGAAATTACAGTGATATAATTTGAGGTGAATAAAATTTGAGAGTTAAGGATATACATCAAAGACTTAAGCAAAAAAAATGGAAGAAAGACAGTAAATTAGAGAGTTGTCCTTCCCAAACTTTAGAGCAGCCAAGCTTTGCCTTTGGCCCCTCTTCAGGGCTTTGATTTCCTACCTTCATTTTCCTCCATCTTGGTTTCCCTTGACTGCCTTTCCTCGGTATTGCAGTCGCCTCCAATCTGTCAGCTGTAAGGCTGGGAAATAATCGTTATAAAATGCATTTACCAAATTATACTGAGGACAGTTTGGTCCTCTTGCTCTCCCTCCCATAGTTTTAACTGGGATCACTGACTTTAATGCCAAAGAATGAATATTTAATGTTTGAGGAACTTCTGATCCCTGAAAATGACCAAGGGAGACAGCAGTTTCCCTACTCAAGTCATGCCAAGGGACTCATTAGGCTGGCCTTGATTTGTAGCCAATTTATGGGTCATGGCAGAGTTTCCCTCATTGATGTTAGGGGTGTTAGCTATAAACAATTTTAACTTGGAGTAGAGAAATGTAGTCGTTGTTCAAAGAGAATTTTTCTAATTTCCTGACCTGTGGGGACAAAGGTTGTCATTGTGACACAATAAAAGAGTCATTGTTCAAGTAGAATCTTGTTGGATGCTTTTTGTCATTTACTGTAAGAAAGTCTATTTTCATCACCACCTGCTACCTTTTCTTCCTTTAGGGGTTTGTTTCTAGAGTTTCATCATGAGATTTATGGAAACTGATGATCAGGACAAGTTGTTCTTCAATAAAGTTTGCAAAATCTTTGCTGTGTGCATTTACTTTATCTGAAAGGGAATATATATTTGGTTAACTAAAATCTGAACTTGGTTTTTCCATAGCTGACACAAATGTTAAATCCTGTGAGGTGTGTGTGTGTGTGTAATTTCAAATTGTATGTATAATTATATATATATATATATATATATATACATACATATATAATGATTTTTGCATTGTCTTGTGACAAATAATTTTATTCATGACTTCAAATTTTATGGGCCCTAAAATTTCTGTAGCAGAGTATGGATAGACACAAAGTTACCCAATTTGTTTTGCTACTGCTATAATTGAGTAAGATAGAGAAATGTTACCATTGATATATTGATTTTAAGAAGTTTTTTTTTTTCACAAAGAGGAATAATTGCTAATTTACATGTTGATATAGGTCAGAGATACAAATAAGCTCTTTTGTTTAACATTAGGAATTTGAAAGTTTTCTTAATATATTTTATTTATCAAACACTCACCGAGTTCCCTACAGTCAGCTTAAGTACTGGGGAATAGTTACATTATTGTGTTACTGCAGGAACTTACAGTCTTCTTGAGAAAGATGCAGAAATGTAAATGGATGATTTTATTAGAAATTAAAGTATAGTAAGATATATTAAAAAAGAGGAAATAAAACATAGTGGAAGAAGGTCAAAGTGGTGAGTTATTCATTCTGTTTGGAGAGATAGGAGAAAGTTTTTCATGGAGGTCATGATACTGGATTTGGGTCTTGAAAGATAAACGGGATTTAAATAGTGAAACAGAAGAATGGACATTGCATGAAGAGAGAGCACCATAAGCAAAAGCACAGCA
Source organism: Neomonachus schauinslandi (assembly GCF_002201575.2). Lineage (NCBI taxonomy): Eukaryota > Metazoa > Chordata > Mammalia > Carnivora > Phocidae > Neomonachus > Neomonachus schauinslandi. The sequence continues at coordinate 147,914,391 of NC_058404.1, forward strand.
GTGTGAGAATGAAAGCCAGTAGTGTGGTGGAACATCTGGGGCCATAAGAGAGGCTGGCTGATGGAATTCAAAAGGAAGCTCAAGGTTAGTCTGTAAAAGGGCCTTGAATGCCATGTGGGGGGAGACGGATTTAAGCTTCAGATGAGATGAAGCCTTCCAAGGCATTTGAGTGAGTCAGAAATATGTCAATGTATATTTCAAAAGATAACTCTGGTGGCGGTGTGTCATCTAGATTTCAGCTCAGGTCATGATCTCAGGGTCATGAGATTGAGCCTGTGCTTAAGATTCTCTCCCTCTCCCCTCCCACCCTACCCAGCTCACGCACTCTCTCAAAAAAAGAAATGTGTATAAAAATCTGTTAAAATTTATTTTGCATTCCTACCAGCAAAGCACGTTATTTACTGTAGAAATAAATTTACTTTACCCACTAAAGATATCAATGAGAGAATACTGTATGCTATTTCAGTTACATTTATTTTTATCTTTTTGGCAGGAATATTGATTCTTTTTTTTTTTAAGATTTTATTTATTTATTTGAGAGCGAGAATGAGAGAGAGAGAGAGCATGAGAGGGGGAGGGTCAGAGGGAGAAGCAGACTCCCTGCCGAGCAGGAAGCCCGATGCGGGACTCGATCCCAGGACTCCAGGATCATGAGCGGAAGGCAGTCGCTTAACCAACTGAGCCACCCAGGCGCCCCTGGGAATATTGATTCTTCAAGGAAGTGGCTCACATTCCGTTTTACAGTGACCTGAAATAAATGATAAGCATTCAGTTATTAATCCAAATGGGTAATTTGCTTGTGAATTTGCTACTTTTTTTTTTTTTTTTGCTTTTTAATTATGAAGATTACTTCAAAAGTAAATCTGGTTCAAGGACTGGGAAATTTTCTGCCTAAGAAGACTGAGTAGGTGCAGCAAAGATGGCAGAGGCCTTTAGTAGTAGATATTAGCTGAAAGTTTTTGTTTCCTAAAACAGCCCTGTTGGTCCTGATGTAATCTGTAGTCTACATTCCTTCAATCCAGTAACTTTCTTGATATAAGATGAAGGGGTCTCTATTATCCATGGGATATTTAGCCTTTAGGATTTTATTATAATATGACCATCAGAAGCTAGGTTTGAGGTTTTAATATTAATTAGAAAAATATATGATTTTCGAAGGAATAGGCTGAAGTCTGCCTTAGACCCTAGATCCATAAGTTTATCTATTGTGATATCCACTTTGGTTGAAATTTTGCCTCCTTTAGACCTCTGACTTAGCGCAAATATGCCCAAATGTTTATGATAGTAGAAAATGTTAAAAAAGTTAGAAATCTTTTAGTAAGAAAGGAAAGGGTTTATTTCATAGCAAATGAGGTTTTTAAACTGCTCTGCTCCCTTGATCATGGAAAGACTCAAGTATGTACCTCTGAGTGGAGACCTAACAATGTCTACCAGAGAAAAATATTGAAACAAATTGTAACTTAAAGGGGTAAGTGGGAACATTGAAACATATTTTTTTCATAGAACAATATACTTTAATTAACAGACAACAACTTAAAAAACATGCTTTGCATTGGCTATACTTACCACCTATTTCATCTTAAATTGTAGTGGAACTTTTCTTTCTTAAGAGGAGGAGTTGCAGGGCCAGACAGAGGTATTGGAAAAGGAAGATAATAATACCTAAACCATGGATATCTTGGATACAGGAATGGTGGATATAGGCCAAATGGATATTGGTAAGGGGGCCCATAAAACTGTGAAGTTGATTCATTGCTCCCACTGACCTGTTGAAAGAAATTAAAAAGGCTTGTTTTACTCTTTATGACTGAAAGAGGTAAAATAGCCTTTTAACATGGGTCTTCACTTTTAAGTAGAGGTTTTAGAAATTCTAGGATCATTTACCTTTTCTATGTGTACTACGAACAGAAATTTAATTAATTTGCATCATTTTAGAAAATTTTAGGAAATTACTTAGAGATACCCATATCTTTGTACCTTTCTACTCATAGCCAAATTTTCCTGATAATTGCTTTTAACTGTAAGGTCGAGAGGGAGGGGCTTTGATGAGATGACATCAGATATCTCCCTTTGCTTTTATATAAGATCTTTACCCAAAACTTGTGTTAGATACAATCTCCTCATTATCTCTTTTCGTTCTTTCCTCTTTCCCTCTTTATCTTCTGTCTATATCCCTATCAATTTCTGTATCTTTAACACTGTTTATAGTTTTGACCCCAAACCCATGCTTCCTTTCAGATAATAAGATTTCTAGGAGTATAAACGAATCCCCAAACAAGACCCTTCCTCTTCAAATTTTATTTTCTTTTTCTTAAAAAGTTTTGATTAACTGTTTAGACCAAAATAATCCTTTAGTGAATTTGTCACTGGTGGGGTCTTCAAAGCTGGTCCACGGCTCCCAATTCTTAAGTTTTAATTATTATTATTATATTTTTACCTTTTCTGGAATGAGTTTTATAGAGTTAAGCAGAGTGGAGGCATGAACAATTATGAGCCTCCATTAGGTTAGATAATTTTAACAAAAATATTATAACCCAGTTTATCACAGAGTGATTCAAGTTTCAGTTTGGGTCCCACTGTTACATGAGATGCTGATACAATTCCCTTTTTACAAACAAAGATCAAATTCTTGAAGTCTATTCTGTGGAGTGCTAATAATACCTAAACTCTTTAAGGTTTTCTCTAGAGTTTGAGAAGTTTGGATACAGGAATTTAAACCTCAGTTATGAATATTTTACCTGGAAATCTTACATGTTAAAAAAAAGAAAATTTAACTTACACTTCGTTCTTCTCTTTCCTGGTCTTCAGAGACCTAAAACTCAAACAGTAAAATTAGTTCAACTCATGCTGATAAAACACACAACCTGAGAAGTAGATACATTATGTTTGAAGGAAATAATTTATCTACTACCTAATATTATTTTATACTATCCATTTTTTAAAATCTAGGATTTGAGTGTCCAGAAAAACATTTTTCTGCAAAGTGTCAATATGTTTTCTAAATGATTAAAATTCACCACTGCACCAAGCTATATGGAATTGAACTAAGCACTGAACAATATATGATTTACAGTATTTTCTAGAATATCATGTTAAAGGGGCAGATATCAGGCATGTTTATAAAGTAGAAATACAGTGTGTGGAGGAAAAAAAATCCCTAAGATTCATGAATTAGAACAAAAAACATTCATAAATACTCTGGAATATAGAAATGGATACTTACTGGGAAACCAGCAGTTACTGCCAAGATGGCAGTGATCAGAAGGAGAACTTTCATCTTACTCAGAAATACCCTAGAAGTCAGGAGAAAGACCAAATGTTAGTATAAATTTGGAAGATCCAGTTGTCGTATTGATTATGTCACTAACAACTCTTTGACTTTAGGCAAGTTACTTAATCTTTTTTTTTTTTTAAAGGTTTTATTTATTTATTTGAGAGAGAGAGATTGAGAGAGAGCACATGAGAAGGGTTAGGGTCAGAGGGAGAAGCAGACTCCCTGCTGAGCAGGGAGCCCGATGCGGGACTCGATCCAGGGACTCCAGGATCATGACCTGAGCCGAAGGCAGTCGCCCAACCAACTGAGCCACCCAGGCGCCCGGCAAGTTACTTAATCTTAGGGTATCAATCTATTTATTAATGGAGCACATTGTTGTTTGGATAAAATCAAAGGTACCTTGCAACTACATCAATTCTTTTTTTTTTTTTTTTAAGATTTTATTTTATTTTATTTATTTATTTTTTATTCTTATGTTAATCCCCATACATTACATCATTAGTTTTAGATGAAGTGTTCCATGATTCATTGTTTGTGCATAACACCCAGTGCTCCATGCAGAATGTGCCTTCCTCAATACCCACCACCAGGCTAACCCATCCTCCCACCCCCCTCCCCTCTAGAACCCTGTTTGTTTTTCAGAGTCCATCGTCTCTCATGGTTCGTCTACCCCTCCGATTTCCCCCGCTTCATACATCAATTCTTTTAAAAATAAACTTTCACATATTATTACAGAATAATCTCTGTATATGGTAATAGTAGTTTCTGTAATGAAATACAGCCTCAGTTTATACAGAGAATGCTAGTGTGGGGGTAAGCAGTTATTTACTGAGCTCAGGAAGTTCAAAACAACATAATAATGACTGAAATTAATTTAGGTGACAGAAATTTGATTTGGTTCTCAGGTAACCCAAAAAATTTTATGCTGTTTAGAGGGACCTATTTTTGACATTTGGGAAAGGACATTTCCAAAGCATTTCATTTTATATTTTAATTTTGATTGTAGCCTCTTTATCTTATGATACAAATTGTTATAATGTATTAGTTATAATTGCTAATAAATTTTTGAGAAAAATGAGCTAAATTAAGTATTTAATTATACAATTATAGGTCAACACATTACAAAGTTTTCTGAAGGTTATTTAATTTAAACTTTTACATTCAGGAAAATGTTAATTGCCCATATTATTATTATTATTTTGTGGTGTTTTGAGGTGATTAATGGAGATTCTAGGGGGATTTCATCACCTCTTGATGCTTCCTAAATATCTGTGATACAGAAAAATAAAATGTAAAAGAAAAATTTGAACTCTGTCTTTATTTTAGATCATATTGATCAAAAGTCAAATTGAGATTTAAAAAAATACAGATGAATATTATGATTATAATAAGATAGGGAATTAAAATTCCAGGGAATTTCAGAATTCTATAGGAAGACTGGCAGAATAGGCAATTTTACACACACACACACACACACACACACACACACTCCTCACGGACATAAATAAACACACACAGAGCATAACTTCTCAGAGTGAAGCATTGTACTAGGTGATGTCAGGGGTAAAATGATAAAGCATAATACCCAAAATGATTATTTAATTACTAAGTTTACAAATTCAAGCAACCATTGCATTACATTCTCTATAATTTTAATTTTGACATTTTACAGGATATATCTGTCTATTATCTGTCTACCTATCATCTATCTATCTATCTATCTATCTATCTAATCTATCCTAGTTTACAATATTTAAGACCTCTCTTACCTCACACTTTGCAACCAGTTCCTTCTCTTGGATGCTCTTGTAAGAAATGAGAAGTGACTGTCCCAGGAATAGTACAGCTATTTTATAGTCTCAGAAGTGAATGGAATGGAGAAGTTTGTGGCTTAAAGGCCTCTCCCTGGGATCAGTTATTACTCAGTTGAATCATCAGCTATCACAATGTGTTGAAATTGGGGAATAAGCAACATTTACAGTTTCATTGAAACTTTAGATGAGTGACTACCAGGTACATCTATTTGTGGTTTCTTTACAAATTTTGTGTCTTATATAATCAGAGCTTTTTGTTTCACATAATGTTGCCCCATGCTCTTATTTTTTAAAAACTTACTTTAATTTCCATAATTAAAAATATTTTTAAACATCCTATTGGTATTGATTACAACCTATTGGAAAGCATGTTTGGTAGTGTTGTAATTTTAAGAAAATAAAGAATATTAAGGAGCACCTGGGTGGGTCAGTTAGTTAACTCTTGATTTAAGCTCAGGCCATGATCTCAGGGTCATGGGATTGAGCCCCACATCGGCTATGCTGAGTATGAAGCCTGCTTAAGATTCTTTCTCTCCTTCTCCTTCTGCCCCTCCCCCTGCTCTCTCTCTCTCAAATAAATCTTTTAAAAAATAAAGTGAATATAAAAATAATTATCTCTGGAACTGGTAATGAAGTGAAATGAAATGTATAAAAGCAGTCATCATGGTGTCTGACTTCATAAATGATGGTTTCATGAGCTTCAGAGCTGAAGCTTTGAGTAAGTGAGACCTTTTCCTGCTACACATCTTCAGGGTTCCTTAGATAATTAGGTTCCTCAGCTAATGTAAAGGTATATGAAAGCACATTACATAGTATTTGGAGCCAGATTAGGGGCTTAATATGTTAGTTAAATATGAATGTAAGTAGTGGAATTTTGAAGCTGAGCAGTACAAGAGGGAATAATTGCTCTTTCTGGTTGGTAATCTAATTTCAACCTCCACACCAATCACCAAGCTCTAACAAGCTGTAATTCTGGGTGAATTCAGGCCATAGAAGCTGCTCTTACTTTCATGTGCTAAATCTTAGTTCAAATGACTAGAATCTAATAAACAGGAAACACCTTTTCCTAAAAGAACAAAAATTATATATACAAAAATTCCCTCTGCAATGTCTTCAGCATGTGGTTGTCTTTCAAAGGGCAAGGGTAGCCCAAGGAAGAGCAACTAGGATGTTTTGCCCAGAAAGAGGTTGTGAGTGGCTTTCAGAAGCTGGACAGGTTATCATATGAAAGAGAGCTTAGGTTTTTTTTGGGGGGGGGGGAAGGGTACTCAGATGGTAGAATAAAATTAATATATCAAGATATTATTATGAAAACAACCAAAATATCCATTGATGGATGAAAGGATTCAGAAGATGTGGTATGTGTGTGTGTGTATATATATGTGTACATATATACATATATACACAATGGAAACTACTCAGCCATAAAAAATGAAATCTTGTATGGATGGACCTTGAGGGTATTACGCTGACACAAGTCAGGCAGAGAAAGACAAATACCATGTGATTTCACATATATGTGGAATCTAAAGAACAAATCAAGACAACAAACAAAATTAAATTAAACAGAAGCAGAGAACAGCTTGGTGGTTGCCAGAGAGGAGGGGGATTGGAGGGTGGGCGAAATGGGAAAAGGGGATCAAGAGGCACAAAGCTCTAGTCATAAATAAGTAATGGGAATGTAATGTACAGCGTAGTGACTACAGTCAATAATACCGCATGGTATATTATATAACTTAATATGGTGATGGGGAAACTAGACTTACTCTGATGATTAGTTTGCAGCATATACAAATATTGAATCATTAGATTTACACCTAAAACTAATATGTCAATTATACTTCAAAAAAGATATTAAAAATAATCTGTAAGGAAAAACTTTTTAAAAGTTAAAAAGACCTATGTCCAGATGTTCAAGGAGATGTTGAGTGACTACAGACTGTGGTGGATGTAGCAGAGGGGATTTTAGAATAGTTAGATGACCTCTCTGCACCTTTTCAATTATAATACTCAGATTGGGTGGTAAGTGGAGATGAAAATACCTATGGGAACAGGGTTAGCAGTTAATGCAGTAAAAAAAGCCCCTAGGCTTATTCTCATTAAAGGATTAGAATTCGTGGTAGGGAAATGCACATTTTAAGCCACACTATGGGAAGCCTTATCAGTGGATTAACTCAATAAGAAGCAGAAATACCTTGTTCCACATCTTGTGGCTGACAAAGTTTGTAGAAATTCAATACATACACATTCTTTAGGTATTTTTACTCTTTTTTTTTTTTTTTTTTTTGTCATTGAAAACTATGAGAAATGATCTAACCTTCAATAGACTTGAATACATGTTCATTACTCAGGAGGAATTTTTTATTTAAAAAAGCCTGTGACATCTTCCTTCTAAGAGAATGGATGCAGATAAATCTCTGAATTATCTTCAAAACCCTTGTAAGTGTTATATATTCAACTAGAAGTATCCTTAGTGACTGTGGATTCCTTCAAAAGAATTAGAATCCTATGTGTCAATGTTGTAGAATCTCACTGTTTGTCAATTCCACAATCTCCATGGCACACTTAACTTCCAGTTGTTAAAAAGGAAGGTGGTCATAGAGTTCTCATGCCTGGAGTCAGCAAGTGCCAGAGTCATGGCCAGACAGCTCCATGACCACCATACTGTTCTTTGGAAGGGGGACACCATACAGTTCCTTGGAAGGGGCCTGGCTTACCATGGCACTAATTATGTGCTTAAGAAATACTTATTGAGTGAACAAATTGGGCTCATCAGAAGTTGCTTTGGATACTTCTTTGTGCTCTTTATCAGTCATAACATAGCTTGAAACCCAAAGACCAATAGCTGAAAACCTCCATTTATTAACTGTTCCCAAACTAATGAGACATGGTTTTATCAGCATAATTTGAATTTTATACCAAATTCTGTTAATACTTTGATATTTTTCACATGGCTCAAATGATGGAAATTGCCATATTTGAAATATATTACAAAAAGCTTACATAGCCCATTCCAAAAACTTCCCTTTCTGTCTGCAAAATATGTAACTTATTTTCTCAAAATCAAACTAATATTGCTTAAGTACAAAATTTAAAAATTAATGACCTCCTTCTATGCACTATTACATTTTTTCCAAAATGTTTGAATAGAACCTAAATATTTTTTTTTAAAGATTTATTTATTTATTTGAGAGAGCGAGAATGAGAGAGAGTACATGAGAGGGGGGAGGGTCAGAGGGAGAAGCAGGCTCCTCGCCGAGCAGGGAGCCCGATGCGGGACTCGATCCCAGGACTCCAGGATCACGACCTGAGCTGAAGGCAGCCGCCCAACCAACTGAGCCACCCAGGCGCCCAGAACCTAAATATTTTGATACAAAACATGGTTTACAGTGCTGCTACCCTGTATGTGTTACATAGAGCTCTGTAGATACTGCCTGTGGTTCCTCCTAATAGACATTTTCCCCTGACACATGCTCTTCACACAGAGATTAAGAAAGTGGCCTGTAGAGTCAGGGATCCAGGATCTGAATCATGCCCCTCCACTTACTTAACTTGGACAAATCAGTTAACCTTTTATAACCACCAATTTATTCAGCATTAAAAAAAATAATAACATTTTTACTGTTGGCCGCCTAGCTTAAAAAACTTAAAAAATTTAAATAAAAGTGATGTTTTCTATATGGCAGTGTATTGAAATAAAAAGTTCCATTACTTAGAGGAGCTTGATAAATATCATAAGTTTTCTATTCAAGAACCAGAAGGGCAACCCATAGGTGTAAAGACCATGTTGATAGGACTTGGTTTTGTCCTAGCACTGAAGATAAAAGTGAAATGAATATATGAATAAGTTAAAAAAAGAAGCTTCCACAAAACCAGTGTGGATTCTCCACTATATTAACTATATTAGCACAAAATACAACATTCTTCAGAAGAATATAACAGAATGTAGAGCCTGTACTATACATCATTTGCAAAGTCAGCATATAATGAAAAAATTACTAAGTATGTAAAAAAAAAATCCAAAATGTATTAGTTAGGGTTTTCCAGAGAAATTGAACCAGTATTATATATCTCTTTTCTGTGTCTACAGTAGATCCTCAATCAAGATGGGTTTGAACTGTGTGGATCCACTTAAATGTGGATATTTTTTATAGTAAAGTACTGTAAATGTATTTTCTCTTCCTTATGGTTTTCTTAATAAAATTTTCTTTTCTGTTGTTTAGTTTATTGTAAGAATACAATAAATAATACATATACAAAATATGCCTTATGTTATCAGTAAAGCTTCTGGTCAGCAGTAGGCTATTAGTAGTTAAGTTTTGGGGAAAACAAAATCATATATGGATTTTTGACTGTGTGGGGGGTTGTACCCCAACCCTCATGTTGTTCAAGGGTCAACTCTGTATCTATATCCATATATCTTTATTGAGAATTATTATGAGGAATTGGCTCATGATATGGGGGCTGAGAAGTCCCACAATCTGCCATCTGCAAGCTGGAGACCCTGGATTGTTAATGGTGTAATTCAGCTTCAGTCCAAAGGTCTGAGAACCACAAGAACCATGGTAGAAGTCCCAGGTCAAAGAAATAGAAGATGAAATGAGATGTCCCAGTTCAAGGAGTGAGACAGAAAAAAGGGGCAAATTCCTGCTTCTTCTGCCTTTTGTTCTATTCAGGCCCTCAGTGACTTGGATGCTTCCTACCTACAATTGGGCAGGGCAATCTACTTCACTGAGTCTACTAATTTAAATGCTAATCTCATCCAAAAACACCCTCACAGACATACCCAGAAATGTTTAATCTTAGTGCTCTGTGGCCAGTCAAAATGACAAATAAATTAACCACTATACAAGGAAATATTACTCATACTCAAAAGTAAAATCAATCAATAGAAACAGACCCACAGCCAATCTAGGAATTGAAGTAAGCTGATAAGGATTTAAAAATAACTAGGATTTAACATGTTAGAGGATTTATGGGAGTATGATTAAAATATTGTCTGAAAGGTTTGGTAATTTCTGGAGAAAGAAGATTATTGTTAAAAAATCAAATAGTAATCCAAGAACTTAAAATTTTAAAAACTTAAAATAAAAATTCCCTGGATGATACTAATAGCAGAAGCAGATTATCTATAATAGAAAAAAGGATCAATGAATTTGAAGATCAATAGAAAATTTCCAAACTGAACAACTGAGAAAACTAAAATTAGCAAAGGCTCACTGATCTCAGGGATAGTATCAAGTAATCTAATATGTATGTTACTGAAGTTCTAGAATGAGAGAAGAGAGAAAATGGAACAGAAAAATAGTCAAAGAAATATTGAGAAGATTTTTCCAAATTTTATCAAAAACCAATGCACAGATCCAAGAAACTCAGGGCACAGCAAGTTGGATTAATACAAAGATAACTACATTTAAGTCTGTTGCAGTCAAATGCTAATACCAAAGATACAGAGAGAGTCTATTTTAAACAGCTTAAGGAAAGAAGGACACATTGCATATTAGGGAAACATTGATATTAATGATAGCTGCTTTTTCACCTGAACCAATGGAAGCTAAAAGATAATGTAATGGGCACCTGGGTGGCTCAGTCCAGTTAAGTGTCTGCCTTCAACTCAGGTCATGATCCCAGGGTCCTGGGATCGATTCCCACATCAGGCTCCCTGCTCAGTGGGGAGTCTGCTTCTCCCTCTACCCCTCACCCCTGCTCGTGATCTCTCTCTCTCTCAAATAAATAAGTAAAATCTTTTGAAAAAAGATAATGTAATAATATCTTTAAAATGTGACATTCAAGGAAAAAATATCAATTTAGAATTCTACACCCAGAAAAGATAATCTATAAAAATGTACACGTGATGAAGGAATTTTTAGGTAATAAAAACAGGAAATTCACAGTTATCAGACACAAACTGAATAAACTTTAAAGAGAGTTGAGGTTAAAGTGAGATTACACCAGGTGAAAATTCAGACCTATGGAAAAGAAGTAAGGAAGAGCACTGAAATTGCTAACTGTGTAAGTAAATATAGGGTTTTTTCCCCTTTTTAAAATCTTTTAAGAGTTAATAGACATATGTGGAGGCAAAATATATGAAAGTATTAGCACAAAGGAGAGTAGAATATAAATAGTATTATAGATTGTACTATAATTTTGTTAACAGAAAAAGAGGTAGGATACTAATTCTACATAGCCCATGATGAGTTAAGGATGTATAATATAATCCTCAAAGAAAACACTAAATGATATGAAATTTTTAGCTAAAAAGCCAATAAGGGAGATAGAAAGGAAAAATAATAATACAGGTTTAATTCAAAAAAGAGAGGGGAAACACCACAGGAGAGAACAAAAAGCAAGCGAGTAGACTTAATCCCAATCATATCAACAAATGCACTAAATTTGAATGGACTAAATATTCCAATTAAAGGACAAATTTTGAGGCTGGATAAAAAAGCAAGAGCCAACTAACTATATGCTGTTTATAAGACACATACTTTAACTATAAAGACATAGCTGAAAGTAAAACGATGGTAGAAGATATATCATGTAAACACTAAGCATAAGAAGCTGGTATGTCTTCATTAATATTAGACAAAGTAAGGTTCAAAACATGGTGTATTATTGGAGATAATTAGGGTCATGTCATAATTAAAAGATCAATTCCTCAAGAAAATACGAGTCCCAGATGTATATGCCCCTAAAATCAGAGCTTCAAAATACATGAAGCAAAAATTGACAGAAGTGGGGAAGAATAAACAAATCAGCAATCACAGTTGGAGATTTTCACATCTGTTTAACTGTCAAAATATAGGAAATTTGAATGAAACAATCAACCAAGTTGATCTACTGGTATTTGTAGAACGTGGGACCCAGCGACTGCATTATGTAAGTGCACAGAAAATATTCACCAAGACAGACCATAGTTTGAGGCAGTGACTAGTAACAAATTTTATAGGAGTAAAATGATATAAAATATCTGGTAGAGTGGAACAGCCACCGGGTATTCTGATGTTGTATTCTGAGGAGCAGCTAGCAGCATGATAGAACGGGCCAGAAACTGCTTATACCTGATGTGGACTGTGGAACAGAGGGGGAAGTTCAAGTCAAACATAGAAAGACATCCTTACTGAGCAACCAGGAGTGTCAGCTGTACCCAGGACGATCTCAGCGGCAGCAAGTACCTGTGGTAGATTTCTAGGTGGAACTGAGACAGGCATTCTTAGCTGAGACACCAAGAGATGGTTAAAGCAGTATTGGAACATACGGGTAGCTGATTTCTGAGTGAAAAACCAGCTTAGAGCTGATGCAGTCATGGTCAGGAATAAAGAACTAAAGAATGGGGTGTTTAAAAGGCCACTTAATTATTCGGGATATGTTAAAAGAATTTTTTTCCCTAAAAATTTCTCATGATAAACACATTGCAGAAAATTTTTTAAAAATAAAAGAACAGGACCTTGATGTTCTTACCCTGACACTTTTGTCTGTATTATTTTGATGTCATTGTTGTGCATGGTTTTTAGGTAGTTTTATGCATTTCTGTTGAGTTTCAAATTAACATTATGTGAACATACTTCATTATAAATGGCTGCTGAATATCCTGCTAATGAATGTTTTGTAGTTCCCTTTTGTGAGGAGACTTTGTTTTTTTGTTGTTGTTGTTGTTGTTTTATGTTTTTTCTGGTAGTTTGATAAAAGCTTCAGTGAATTGCTGTGCATAACAGATAGGATCATTTCCTTAGATATGAAGATATGAAATAAATTGAATCAAGGAATATAAACGTAAGGTACATTTTACAAAATTGTATTACAAAGTACTGTATTATTGTCTGTTGCCTTGAGAAAGTGGACTGCTAGTTACAATACACTTTCACCTGCACTGGTTGTTTTAATTATGTATCATTTGTGCCTACTGAGTTATAAATACACATCATATTCATTATCAAATAAGATGTGAAATACTTTCCCATGTTTATTTACTAATTATTCCTTTTTTGTTTTGTCTTTTTCTCACTTTTTTTTGTTTTCAACAATGTATTTGAATCAGCTGACAATATAATAAAAATATCTCTAAAAAGAATGTATTTTCTGATTTCAATGGGTATATCTTAAAATTAATAATAATAACATGTTGAAAATACTCAAACATTTAGATATTTAAAATCCATTTTTCAATAAAAAAGAAAGGAATGATTACAATTTTATATCTTTAATATGTTTATATAAGAATAAAAGAAATGTTTAGAATCAGTGATCTAAGTTAGGGGTTGGCAAATTATAGCCTGAGGGTCAAATATAGCCCATGCTTGCTTTTGTAAGTGAAGTTTTATTGAAACACAGCTAGATGCATTCATTGACATTACATCTAAATTCAATGTAAGAAGAAATAAAAAATTGAAGCAACCTTGTATTTAATAAAGTATAATTAAAAATATTCCCCTGAAGAAAGCTCTGGGCCCAAGTGGCTTTACTGGTGAGTTCTATCAAACATATAAAGAAGAAATAATACCAATATCACACAGACATACTTAGGAAGAACAAAACATTTCCCAGCTCATGTTATGAAACCAGCAAAACCCCAATATAAAAACTGCCAAGGATATTATAAGAAAAGAAAATTGCCAACTAATAGCATTCATGGACACAAATGTAAAAATCATTCATAGAATATTAATGAATTGAACCCAGTGATAAGAGAAAAAGCTTCTAAAGGCCTGGGATATAAGGGAATCTATTTTAGATTTCTTTCTAAGTCAGCGTGACTGTATATAAACTTTGTTTAAACTAAAAGCCTGATTTATGGCCCACCAAACGTACAATGTACACCCACTTTGTAAATGAGTAGCCTAAAGGAAAACCATCTAGTCCTTAAGATATTGATCAATGCTCCTACTCCCTGCATTCCCTAACATTAAAAGATTATTCCTACCTATATGTTAATCTATAATCTTCTGAGCTTTTACAAGATGTAAAAAGGCATATAACCTTGTAAAACTGTTCATTCTTTGGAGCACTTTCATCCCTGTGAAGAGCATGTTTTCTGGGCAGCTGTCCTAACTTAGGCTCAAATAAAACTCTCTTTCTTACTTTTAGAGATTCTAAAAGGTTTGTTCATTTTGTGTTGACACCAGCAATATTTTAAAAAGATATTGCATTACAACAAATTGGTGTTTTTTTTTTTCAGGAGTGTAAGGTTGATTCAACATTAAAAAATTAAACAATGTAATTCACCACATAACCAGATCAAAGGGAAAATTAATATTATTATTTCAGTAAATGCAGAGAAACCATTTGACAAAAGTTTCAGCTAAACATTCATAATAAAAATTCTCACCAATATAGAAATAAAAGGATTTCCACAATCTGATAATTTATGGGAAATGCATAGCTGACTTAATTGTGAAATAATAATTGCTTTCTCCCTAATATAAGGGGCACTGGAAACATGCCCACTTTTATTCCTCTAATCACCACTACAGTGGATACCATAGTCAGTGTAACAAGGTAAGAAGAATAATTGCAAACAAATAAATAGAAGCAAGTGAAATTATTTTTATTTCCAGAAAAATATTATATTTTGGTAGAAAATGATAGGGAATTCACAATATACTTATGGAATGTATTTAGCATGTATTTAGCTAAATGTATTTAGCATGATCATATCGTACAAGTGCAATGTATAAAAATCAACTGCCTTTCTATATACTGAGAATGGAAAATGAAATTTTAGAACATAATTTAAGAACATAAAATATTCAGAAATAAATTTAACAAATATTACAAAACATGTACATTGAGAGCCACAATACACTTCAGAGATACACTTAGAAAAGACCTAAATAAATAAATATATACATTGTTCATGAATCAAAACAATATTGTTAAGATATCAAGTCTTTACTAATTGATTTGGAAATTCAGCACAATTCTATTAAAACTCTGGCAGGGTAGAAATTAGTAAAATGTTTCTAAAATGTATATGGAAATGCAAAAGATGTAAAGTTATAGTAATGAAGACCATGTAGTATTGATGCAGAAAGAGAAAAGCAATTAAATGGAATAGAGTCCAAAAACAGATGCAGATGAAGTCTATTGATTTTCAATACGGGTACCAAGGCAACTCAATTAGAAAATGGTATTCTTTTAAACAAATGATTCTGTATAACATCAACTAGGTCTCTGTGTGAAAAAAAAATTATTCTTGACTCTATATTCATGCTCTATACAAAAAATAAAAGCTACAGACCTAAATAATATAAAAGCTATACCATTAAAAATTCTGTAAGAAAACATAGGAACATATATTCATTACTTTGGAGTAGGTGCAGATTTCTTTAATAGGACACAAGAGACACTTATCTTCGAAAAATTGACAAATTTAACTGCATCAACATAAAAAATGTATTTTTTTAAAAACCTCATTAAGAAATGAAAAGACAAGCTACACAATGGGAAAAGTATTTAAAATACATTTATTTGACAAAGTAGCTTCATGCATAATATATTAAAAACTCATAAAATTCAATCATAAGGAAGTCAACAAAAGACCTGAATATAATTTTTGGAAATGAAGATACACAAATGGCCAGTAAGCATAAAAAAGCTATATTGGTCATCAGGCAAATGCAAATTAAAACCATGAGATGCTTCTTCATACTTGTTAAAATAGCTAACATTAAAAAGAGAAATTTTGAACTATTTACTATATTAGACTAGCTGTAGACTTCACTATTTAATAGATTAGACTGAGATGTAGATGTAGGAGTCAGTGGTTATTTATAAGTACTTTTTAAAGTCAAAACAATAATCACGACAGTGTTCATGCAGCAACTTTTGAGAGAGAGGAAGGGATGGAGGTCAGACTCCATGAAGGTTAACCTTTGAAGGGATGTGTGGCCAAAGGGCAAGTCATGAAAATGATTTTTTTTAAAAGATGATTGTAGATGTTGGCGAGAAGGTGGAGAAACTGGAATTCTGACACACTGCTGATCGGAGTATAAAATGGTTATTTATAACATATACATATGATTTTGCTCTTCTTGGTATTTATTCAAGAGAAATGAAAATATATGTACATGAAAGGATTTGTATAAGAAGAACATTCATAGCAGCTTTATTTGTAATGTTCAGTAATTAGAAACAACACAAATGTTCTTCCATAGGAGAATGAAGAAAAAAACTGGTACTTTCATGTAATGTAATATACAACTGAAACAGTAACATGGATGAATCACAAAGCATTCTATTGAGTAACAGGCTCCAGATACAAAAGAATATAGAGTGTATGGTTTAATTTACATAAAGTTCCAGAACAGGCAAAATGAATATATACTGACAGAAAAAATTTTTTAAAGTAGTAGCCTGGCATGACAGTGGGAGATGAGATTGACTGGAAAAGAGCAAGAAGGACTTCCTAGGGGTGATAGAAATGTTCTGTATCTTGATGGGGTGGTGGCTACAAGGTATATACATTTATGTGTGTGTGTGTGTGTGTGTGTGTGTGTGTGTGTGTGTGAATAAAACTACATACCTAAAATCTGTGCATTACCAGTGATACTAGACCATGATGATAGATTAGATATGGATTTAATGTTGAAGGTGAAGTCATGCATGGATTCTATATTTTAGTCTTGAACTAAAGCTATTTTAGTACATTCGGATAAGAAGCAACCATTGAAGAAAGTTTTGAGGAGCATTGGAACCCATTCCCCATGAATTTGTGGCATGGTAAGTGTAAAAAATATAAAAGACCTCAAGACTGTAAAAATGTTTCTCTTAATTGAGTAGAAGTGTGATGTCCCCTCCCCAAAAGAAACATTTAAAGCAAAACAAAACAAAACATTGTGGATTATAAAATCTATGCAGAGCTTATTTTAGAGAAATTATTCTATGTAGATTTTTTTTCTGTTCAAATCAGTACATAATGAGTTGGTTGAGCTGCTTTTTTCTGCTTCACCTTTTTTCATTGGCCTGGGATGGGCAATTGGGATGTTAGGATTAAAACAAACAAAAGATAGTTTTTTGCTAGTATTCTGGTGATATTTCCATTAAGTGTACTTTTTTGTCTTCCTAACTTTGCTAACAAAAATGGTAGAGTTTAAAGTTCTTTTATAAAGTACTTTGAAATGTAATATATTTCATTGATAGCAATTATAGTATTCAGGTTTTCAAACATAGTTGTTGCTCATGAATACCTTAACATGATTTAACATCTTCCTGAAACAGATTGGATCCTGAACAGTCAGAGATTAGAGAATTTATTTTTTAAGCTAAGTCACTACATTGGATCTGTTAAAGCTATCCAGAGTAATAAGGTCCTAGTAATATTGCCTAGAATAAATAATTTCAGCATACTTAGCTTAATATGAATGTTTTTATCAAAATATTTATTCTCAGAGTAACAATGTTTAACATTGCATTATTTTATGTAATACTTCTCCATTTTATGCTTTTACCTGTTACTGTTGTATTTATGTAATCCTCATATTTTTCACAGTATTTATTATTGTAACCCCTGATATTGCCAAACTCTTTTTTTTTTTAAAGATTTTATTTATTTATTTGACAGAGAGAGACACAGCAAGAGAAGGAACACAAGCAGGGGTAGTGTGAGAGGGAGAAGCAGGCTTCCTGCTGAGCAGGGAGCCCGATGCAGGGCTCGAACCCAGGACCTTGGGATCATGACCTGAGCCAAAGGCAGAAGCTTAACGACTGAGCCACCCAGGTGCCTCTGATAATGGCCAAACTCTTGACTTGATTTTAGTTTGATGCTTAGAGTTTTGTAGTTTTCCCTGAGTTCTGCTTCTCTTCACCGTCCCTTGAACAGAGTAGCTATATTGTGCTCATCTCTCCTCTTTCGTCTCTGACCACCCCCTTTCTCCTCCTCCTTGAAGAGAAGTTGAGCGTGTGCCTGTTTTCTAAACACTCAGCATCAACTACCTCATGCAATTTTTTCAGTGACCTTGTGAACTCTTGGAATTTGGGGACACAATGTTCTCAAGTGCTGAATAACTGCTTTCATCAGACATCTTGATGTATGAATCTCTATATCATGTCCAAAGTAAGAGGTCAGTCAGTTACCCAGAATTACATTCATTCAATTCACCAACTTAGGGGAAAAGGAGAAAATATAAGATGAAATAGAATATGTGATTATTGGGTTGCTCTTCCACAGGGTAAGTAGCAGTTTTTAGAGTCATAATGTTACTAAATTCTGGAAAAGATATGATTCTAGGAATTTTGATCAACTTTAAAGCCTAGAATACTAACCAAATTTGTTTGAAACCACTTAACACATTCATGTATTCATTTTCTTTCTGTGTGCATGCACTCACACACATCAACTCACATCTACATACAAATATATAAAGCATATTAAATGTCAGTTTTCCTGTTTTCTCAGAATTTCAGCTGTAGCTCCAAAGCTAAGAAAATAAGAAGTTTCCATAGTAAC
Organism: Neomonachus schauinslandi; assembly: GCF_002201575.2. Taxonomy (NCBI): domain Eukaryota; kingdom Metazoa; phylum Chordata; class Mammalia; order Carnivora; family Phocidae; genus Neomonachus; species Neomonachus schauinslandi. The sequence continues at coordinate 147,932,923 of NC_058404.1, forward strand.
AAGTGAAAGGGGGGGAATTAACATTTTCTGAGTACTTTGTATAGCCAGGTATCTTATATGTTACTTCATGTAGTCCCTTCAGAAGTTCTAAAAGGTATTGTTATCTCTGTTTTACACCTGAGACTCAGGTTAAGTGACTTGCTGAAGGCTCAAAACCACATTGAAAGCCAGATATGATGAAATCCTAAATCTATGCCCTTTTCTCTACAGGATGCTGCCTCCTCAAACCAGCATACATCTTCCTAGGGATCTAACCTTTTCGGTGAGGACAGCCATCTCTCTGTGTAGCTGTGTCTTACTGGAACCATGCTCTTCATGATACCTGCCACCAAATATTTTGATTCTGAGGGGAAGTGCATCAGAAGGAGTCTAGCTGAATGGGCCTGGGGGTAATAATGAGATGATATGTCCAAGGTACATACTTTAGTTCATTAGTCACCATCACCACACTCATAAATCCAATGACAGTGTATCTTTATTCTCATTTTCCAAAGCCATCCTTAATAAACAATAAATGCAATGATCTAGTTGGTCCAGTGATATTAGCTTTATTCTTGTTGCTACTTTCTAGATTATGCATTGATAGGATATTTGAAAAGAAACATAATTTTGTAAAGAACAGGACTTACTATATGATTGTATTATATGATTCTATGACTTATTTAAAGAGTATAATATTATTTATAAGTAAAAAGAAATTCAAGAGAAGAGTATTTTGTGTATTTCAAAGAACTGATATTAGCAGTGAGGAAGCAAATAGCCTAAAATGATATCCGGGGCACTGCCATAGCTTTTTCTCTGAAAAATAAGATAGGAGTGCATTTTAATACCATTAGACTGTTTTGTGGAACATTTCCTAGATATTTTCCAAAATGCTTAATAAAAACTAGAAAACTACTTCTGGCACTGTTGTCACATAGAAGGAAGGTCATACTACACTGAAATCCTTTAGTATTTCTGATTAAATAACCTGAATTGATTTGCATTGTACAAAATGTCATGTTATAAAAGAGACTTTCCTGAAGAGGTGCTAAACTATTCACTCTGGTTATATTTTATAGACTTTTTTTAAACTGAAGAATGCTTAGGATTCATTTTCACAGAAGTAGGAATCAGAAAAGACTCATAGGCAGCAAGGAGGAGATTTCAAAAAACCCTTGGCTTTTTTTTCCCCTTCAGGCCAAATTGTTTGCTTTTTAGTGTGTGTTTTTTACTTCTTGGTGCCATCCCAGCCTGCCCTTCTATCACAAACACCCATGAGCCTCACAGCTGACCAATCCCATTAGGACAGGTAATTAATTAAGGTTATGTTTGATAGGAAGGTCATGGATTTAAATTTCCATGTGATTTTTACATTTTTTTTAAATCACTTTGAGACTTTATTTCATTCCAGTCTAATACAGATGTATTGACATTGTTAAAACTTCTAGCTTGCAAAGTAAAGTGATTATTTAGGAGAACTGACTCTATTTTGTGTTTGTAAAATATCTTTTACATGGACCTAGTATATTTACTACTTGTGTTTTCAGAGTTTATACCAAATTTATGGCATAGGCAGACATGGTTCTCAAAATTTATTTTTATTTTTAAAAAGTTGCTGAAGTCCCACAATTACTATTAGCTTTATAGAACTATATAAACACTAACTTTTTTTGTTTGTTTGTTTGATTTTGGTAAGACCTCTTCATGAGTTCCCCTGACAGTATGTTGTTTTTTTCTCTTTTATTTAGGATGTATCACGGTACTTAATGCATGCCTTTTGGCAAATACCTACCAAAAACTCTGAATGATTAGGACATCTTACGGTTCCTTTAAGTAATCAGTCTTGGCCTAGTGAGAAAAGGATATTCATAAGAAGTGCTTATTAAATCAAAATTAAATTATATTCTAATTGATTACTAGTAATCAATTATTGGCCTATTTAAGGTAAAGGCCATGTATTTTACTATATCATTAAGTCTCTCATTATTTCTATGACTGAGTCTTATAAATTAAGCATTACCTTTATATTTTCCATTAGATAACAATTTCTTACATAAAATAAATCTTTGATTACTCTACCTTCTTTTCCATCAACTCTGGGGTAATAGTTGGGTCAATAGCAGGAACAAAAGAATTTGTAGTACTGGATTTTTGTGAAGTTGAAGGAATGAAAATTCCTCCACTGGCATGTTTAAAGTTTATCACTTCTTTTTGTAGATATGGTATCACTCCTCCTGCTGGCTATAGAGAATTAGAAAGAACACAAAGCAGTTACAGGTTCAAATACAAGGTCAAAATTGGGAAGAAAATAAAGCAACAGGATTGATATGCAAGGTAAATAATTTATTTAAGAAGTAAAGGACTTTATTAGTTTTTTAGATTATAATCTATCATAGAATGGCTATAAATATATGCCAGCAAATGTGGATGTCTCTTAATACCTGATTTTAAATGAGTGTCCCTAGGAGTTTATCTGTTATAGGGAAGTAAATATTTGATGAACTGAGTAAATTGAATCTTGACTGGCAAAAGATTATAGGTGGAAGGAATAATAATTGTTGGTGGAAAAATAATAGTAAAGTCCATTAAAATGAACAATAGTGCAGGAAGCTGTCGGCTCCCAGTTGCTGACCTCTGGGAGCACAATGTGGTAAGGGATCTTACCATCACAGCAGTTTCAAGAGCTGTGCCTAGGAGGGGATCTAAGGCTAATTGGTGCTGTCCTACCGGCATAACCTGTAACATTGGAAAGTTGAAAAAAAGTCTAAATTTTTCATCTATAAAATATGTGGTTTTGCATCCAAGGCAGCTACACACCTCCCAAATTCTTCAATTTTAGTTTCTTAAAAACAAAGATAATCATTTAGATTTGCGAAAGAGAAAAGTAGCTCCTGACACAGGACACACAACTCTGCTTGTGTTGTCAGGAGCTTACCGGACATTTGCTGCGAGGCCCTGGTGTTCTGTTGAACATTAACAATCCTACAGAATACGGACATCAGACAAGGTCAAGTCTGAACACGATGAAATAAGACAAAAAACAAAAAAAAAACCCAAAAAACAAAAAAACCAAAACCACTGTGTAATCTTGTCTAAAGAAGGTTGCCATGCAAGCCACAAAAATTCCAGGCATCCTCATATCCTGGATAATCTGAGTAACTCTTCCTTCTTTACCATTTCAGAGCCTTTGCCTCACTCTTCTTTGCCTTTATCTTCTAGGTAAGAATTGTTTAATTACCAGTCATAGAATTACCCATCACTTCTTGAGAACACCCAATTCAGAGTGGACCATTATTTCTTGAACTCTCCTCAAAATCACCTGACAGAAGCCCAGACCCTTTGAACAGTCAGTCATCTTCCTATTAAGACACCCCACTGTTCCCCATGTGGGTCTTCCCTCATTGCAATGAGTAGATAAATCTAATTTTGTTCAACTATGGGTGTGTTCCTAATGGTTTTTGGCTGAAGGGTGCTGATAGATTTAATACATTCTGAAGCAAGTCGTTTCAAAAGTTAGGTGTTTTTTTTTTTTTTTTCAATGAAATGTATGCATTACTTACAGGTTCTGCTTGTACTGGAATATATCCAAATTGAGTATAGAATGGCATCTGTCAGATTTTTGGAAAATGGGTTAGATTTGCTGTGATGATTTTGTCATAATTTTGTAATAAATTATTACTTAAAATTATATATATTTATATTATATTAAATGCTTTTTTGAAAGTTCATATGATCTAGGTGGTAAAAATTATTGTTAAATTATGAAGCATCTTTTTAATACCATATGATTTCTAGGTTAAAATTCTTTTCTCTTTAAACTAACACAACTTAATTAGAATTACTACTACCAGTCACTTAAAGCATAATTTTCAGTTTTCTCTAATTTAGTTTTAGAGTGGTGATAAACTATTAAATTTTTTCCCCATTCTAACTAAAAGAAATCTAACTATATATGGGCCACCTGAAATTACATTAGAATTCTAAAAATGTACTGTAGGTCCACAAAACTCAATATTAACGTTATCTAGTGATCATAGGTGCCTTCCATCATGGAAGCTATTTTTTTTTTTTCCTTAATAATAACCACATGTAAACGTGACAAGAAGGATGCTCGTAGCTTTTTAAAAGTCAGAAAAAAAATTTTCCAAGATGATTCATCTTTTGGCCTCTGATTTTATTGAAGTCCACTCACTGACTTCATTCTTTTAAAATCCAGCCTTTGGGCATTTCCAAATTAGTGATATGTTAGGAGAATGCACTGTATCTTTTTTTTAAATTTTATTTTATTATGTTAATCACCATACATTACATCATTAGTTTTTGATGTAGTATTCCATGATTCATTGTTTGGAACGCACTGTATCTTTTTGTGACCACCAGTTCAGGCTTTTGAGCTTTTGCAGTAAATATACTCAGATATTCTCTCCTCTGAAGATTTACCGTATCTCCTCTAGTCTCAGATGGAACTAGTCAGACTAAAGTCAAACAGTAGTACCTGCTCCTCAAATTGCTGCTGTCCCGTTTGTGGAGGTGATCGTGTGGCTATTTGTTGAGATTGTTCCCAGGGTAGGAGCATGTAGACTGGATAGTACTGAAGCATCTATTTGTAAACAGAGAAGTATGTAAGAGCTTCCTTTACATCAGCAGAGGCCTTTTTAAAAAGGTCTTCAGTTTATATCTAGTAACTTTATGAACAAAATAATGTGTGAAGCAGCCCTTCTCAAACTTTAGAAATAACTCATATTGCACATGATACTGGACTTTGTTTCAAGGTTGCTTGACCAAACACATGAAAGAAGTAGTAAAATAATAGGCTTTTAAGAAAGGGCACCGTGGACTTTTTATACAAACTGTATACTTTATATACAAACTTTATGTACAGTTTACTTTGCGAATATCTAAGAAGTCATGTCTGACTTACCGGATATTTTCCCTATGTTTTTTAAGAATCATTATTCTGCAGGAATGGTATTAGAAGTTCTGTGATAATGAATGAATTCTCAAGAATGTGTTGCCTTAATAATTGCCATTTTTTAAAAGATAACCCATAAGCCTTTTTAGAGTATTTGGAAAATCCAGAAATAGACAAGGAACAAATAAAATCACCTGCAACTTTACCACCCACATTATCATGTATTGGCTTCCATTTATGCCTGTGTGTGTCTATACATGCATATGTGTTTATAGAAAATGGGGATCCTAGTACATACATAGAATTTAGTATGTTTTGTGTCCTTGCATAATTAAATAAGAGACTATATTAAACATAAGTTTTAAAAAAACAACTATAGTTTGAGAAGTACATTTTATGCAATGGTTCTTATTTCTGGCTAAGAATTAAAAATCACCTTTTGAGCATTTTAGTAGATAATCTTATTTGGGATCTACTCATCAGGTCTTAATTCATTAGGTGTGGGTAGGGTTCAGGCATTTGTAATTTTCCAAATTACCACCAGAGATTCTAATGCAAAGCCAAGGTGGAGAACCACTGGTTTAGTGGTTAAGGAAAGATGAAGAATTATATTCCAACTCAGCTATTTACTTTCATTAAGGTTGGGAATTTAATCTCATTAAGACTTAGTTCCCTGATCCTTAAAATGAAGTAATCCCACTTACCATGTATCTACCTCTCTAAAGGCTCTGGCATAGAATGAGGTAATGTCTAGAAGTAACTTTTATTTTATAATGAGCGTGGGACAAAAATTACATAATTATGATCACATGAGAGCCAAGTGGTATAACGTTTTATGAAATGGTCAGTACTCTGCTAGTGAATAATTTATCCATGTCCCTATTTCTTTGAACCTAGTCTATTAAAAGTTAATTAGGTGAAACTAATCTTGAGAGGGTTTTCCATATTACTCTAATGATAATACTAGTTGGCATTCATTTTTTTAAGGTTTAATGGAAATCACCACCATTTGATTGTAATAGGTAATTAAATTGAAAATATCCTGGTAATAGTTTGAGCAGAATGCCCTGACTGCCAAATAATGTGGCAAGTGTTTCTTATCTGTACATCATATCATATTTTATCTGTATAATTTGTATTAAAGACTTCTATGACGGGCACCTGGGTGGCTCAGTCGTTAAGCGTCTGCCTTCGGTTCAGGTCATGATCCCGGGGTCCTGGGATTGAGTCCCACATTGGGCTCCCTGCTTGGCAGGAAGCCTGCTTCTCCCTCTCCCACTCCCACTCCCCCTGCTTGTGTTCCTGCTCTCGCTATCTCTCTGTCAAATAAATAAATAAAATCTTTAAAAAAAAAAAAAAGACTTCTATGACAACAAAGGTCATGTATCATATGTATATCATTAATGCAAATTGTTTCTTCTTTAAAGATGAAATTTCCCTAATTATCTTTTCTCGGACATGTTTTTAATACTCTTGACCTGTGGCTGTGATAGAAGAGCTGATTTAAATGGTATTTTTCATGTTAGAAATCAGAAAAGGAAGTATTTCCAGTGATGGTAGAGCAAATTATGAGAAAGAAGTCTTTCTCAGTAACTGCTGTCTTCTTTTAAAGCTGATTCTTACTCATTTTCACATTCAGCGTGTGTTCTCTCTCCTCAGAACAACAGGATAGGAGAGGCCCGACTTACGTGATTAGGGCCCTGCTGGGTCTGCGGTGGTGTTTGAGGCTGTGAGGCGTCCAGCTGTCCCACCTGGGTTCCTTGGGCAAAACTGACCCATCCTGGGAAAGGTACCTGATTGGGGAACAGTCCAGCAAACCGGTCAAGAGCTGGTAAAGAGAACTGAGAGAGCCCTGGAATTTGAGCTTGCTGCTACTGTTGCAGGATCCCAGAGAAAGGAGGGATCCATGAATTAAATGGTCCCTGGAAGGACACAAAAGGAAGAAAGGAAGCATTTCTCTTTCATTTTGAAAAGAATTTAAAATCAGTCCTAAGCAAGAAAAAGGCAAAATGTAGACAATTTCTGTAATTCCATTGCTGCATTATAAAAAAGGATGGCATCTTAGCACATTATGAGCTGTGCAAATAGCATGAAGAATGCCAACTTCCCAATGGCCATAAAAAATATGGGGCAGAATGAGATGGATAAAGAGTATGGTTTCTGCAGTTGCCAGACTGGTTTTAAGTCCTTTTTTTTTTTTAACAGTTGAGTATGACTTTGTGTAAGTAGTTAATTTATCTCACAGTTGTGAGAATTTGTGCCTGGCACTTACCAAGTTTTCAATAAGTAAATGTTAATCAGATTGCAACATTTACTTTTGTTTTCAAATAAATGGTCGTTAGAATATATCGGACAAATTCATAACCTTAAAAATTGAGATTTCAGAAATGAAATCAGTAAACATTTTGTTCTCTACAAAGTACTATAAGAACTAAGCAGTCGAAAAATATTCTTAAAATAATTATTGAGGTACCTGAAGCTGTAGGGGCTGGAGTTGAGCATTATTAAGACTCAAGTAATTAGAAAAGGAAAGATAATATGAAAACAAGATGAGTACAGATGCTAAAACTATCAAGAACAAGATTTACTACAAATATAGAACAAGCCAGGGCTGACCAATCAGTTTCCTGCTAGGGGTGTTTTCTCACTAAGCTTGTACTAAATTACAGTGATTAGAGAATGGGATTTAACGACCTCTCTCCTGCTGGGTCTGAGATTGCACAACTTCAGCCCATTCCAGTGGTTTAGTCAGTCATTTTTATGCTCTTAAACACCTGTGTACACCCATATTGGGTGCTATTAAAATAAAAAGATATATGAGATACTGTCTCTGCCTTTAAAGAATTTACAGTCACACAAGGGAGCAAAATAATATTCTAGAAAAAACCTGGTATACCAAATAAACATGAACATTGGAAATGATTCGGATATAAGAGTTAGTGGATAGGAATGCAGGATAAATTAATTAAGGCTTTTTAAAAAGATTTATTTATTTATTTTAGAGAAAGAGTGAAAGAGCATGGTGGACAGGGGGAGAGAGAGGGAGAGAGAATCTCAAGCAGACTTTCTGCTAATTGTGGAGCCCAAGGAGGGGCGCTAGATCTCAAGACCCTGAGATCTTGACCTGAGCCAAAATCAAGAGTAGGAGGCTTTATTGACTGAGTCACCCAGGTGCCTTTCCCCCCTCCTTTTTAAGATTTGTTTATTTGAGAAAGTGCGAGCTAGAAAATGAAGGTTTTTATCTCTTCTCCCCTGGGTTTCCCTAAAAAAAAAAAAAAAAAAAAAAAAATGGAGAGCTTGTTGTATGTATTTAAACTAACCTCATTGCTGTTGCTTGCAGACATCAGGTGCTGTGGGATAAGCTAAAAAATAAAACCCAGAAATGGTCAAAGAAGGATTTGTTACAGGTTTCACAGGATGATTTTAGATGTACCATGAAATCACTTACTGGGGCTGACATTGTGGCTCCCAGTAGCCCAAGAAGAATTATGGTTTTCATTTTCAGTTGAAATATCTAGAAAATAAGGTGTGAAATTGAGCTTTAAATAGACCCTCTATCGTAAAAATCATAACAATAAGTGGTTGGTATTGTTCAATCAGAAGAGTAGTTGGGTGAATTCTATAGTATTTACTTATATATTAGGATTTAAAATAAAAAAGGTAGATTTATAAATATTTATAACAGAAATAATTCTTTTTCTCAGAGCAGCTGTTTACAAAAACCAGAATTGTTTGCTTGCCCTTTTAGCTTGACCAAATGATTCATTTGGTGGCATGTGATGTAGTTGAATGAGTTAATGAACAAGATGGCCTCATCACTTGCGCTGTTCTGTACATCAGGGAATGGGTCCTTCTGATCATGGGTGGCCCATGACTGGGGTCAGTGAACTAGGTCTTTATTATGAAAACAGTTTTAATGTCTATTTAACGTAGTAGTAAAAATACTACAATAAAGATCTGACAATAGTCCGGTAACAGATACAAGTCCATTTAAAAGTCTAATAACATAAAATATATTAAAACTGAGCAACTGAGTCAATATTTTTCTAATTTAAGGAAAGAGATTATGAAATGAAACTGTAATATTGATTTATAATGCAACCTGTGGAAGCATATTAGCTCTTGTCCTCCAGGTGTAAAAACTCCTGCCCTAATTCAAATTACTGATCTATATAAGCATTGAGGGGACCCTGGTAGTTTAACCTTCCGAGTTGACTGATTTGGGCTCTTAAAATTATGAAAGCAAAGATTTTGATATCTTACCTCAATCCTTTGCCTAAGAAGAGAAATCTAAACCCATGCAAGATCTGTGTTCTTTTTATCTTTCAGCTCTGCTGCTTGAAGCTTCTCTTAAATTTAAAAACCCATCTTTAGAAAAGAATGACCAATCATTTTTCAAAGGGACCAGTGACTCAGTGGGTTTCAGACAATGGCTTAGCTAATAACCCTTTTCCTAATCATCCAGGTAGTGTAGGGATTTCCACTGTTTTAGTAATGTCATTAAATTATCCTCTGTGATTATTCCTGGCTTCTGCTTTGGTTATGACTAAACCTTCTAGAAGTTATATAACATATTGAAAAGAAAAGCATTGAAATATGCTTTCCTGCCTGATAGCTCCCTATGTCATTGGCAGCAAAGTTATCTCTGCGTAGGAGGGGAAGTAACAAGGAGCTCTCATTTAATTCTTACCACTTCCTAATGTGGATGTTTTCTGTGTCTCTTTATCCCATTCTGCTATGTTGACTTATTAATTTTTTGTTCAGTGTCATTCACCCAGTAAGTATTCCATTGGCTTTTGTGAAATAAATAGGTTTCTTTATTCAGAGGAGAAAAAGGTGATACACATCCAGAGCAATGTCAGTCTGCATGGATTAAGGTGCAGAGACGTTAAATTGAGGAACCTTACCATGAGGAAATCCTGAACGAGATATTGTCACTGTGACTTCATTACTTTGTTTTAGTTCAATTACCAGAACACCAGACACCCTTTTATTCAAATAAAAGTACAAAAACACACATCAATGCCAAGTACATATGACTGTTGGATTATGTACCATTAAAATTATCCTTAACTTTGCTCTGTTCCAATAAGACAGATGATGAAGTACAAATAACAATGGCTTATATATTAGTCCTTTCAAAATGTTATCTCTGCTTTTTTCCCCCTTCAACTAACCTGAAAAATCAGTTAAGAAGCTTACAGAGAGCCATTGTGCAGTAGATCAATATTCTGCAGATCAAGAGAATAGAGTTTGAATTTTAGCACTGCTTATAATAAAAATTATTTTCTTATGTATGAGTTATAATTTTCCAGGAACATCCAATGACATGTCAAGACAGGTAGGATACTTATATCATTGCCATGTTTTGATGAGAAAGCTTAATGGTTCAGGCTTGATTATAGAAGTCTAACTTCATTATATTTGAGATTTGTAGGTACACGCTTGTGAATTATGACCAGAAAGTATAATTTCCAGGAGGCGCCTGGTTGGCTCAGTCCGTTAAGCTTCCAACTCTTGGTTTCGGCTCAGGTTGTGATCTCAGGGGCCTGAAATAGAGCCCTGAGTTGGGCTCCGTGCTCAGGGTGGAATCGGCTTGAGGGTCTCTCTCTCCCTCTACTCCTCCTGCCCATGGTCTCTTTCTCTCTCTAATAAATAAATAAATCTTTAAAAATAAATAAATAAAGTATAATTCCCAGGAGTAACTTGTTCAGGAATAGAGATATTAAGAAAAATAAGGTAATATATACTTCCTCTTTTCACAAAAGGACCCACGAGTTTCAGAGTAATTGAGAGCCCAGACACAACTAAGGTTGGGCTACAAAACTGTGCCTGTGATTCTGTACAGTGTGGCCTGTAGAACATTCAGTGGGAGGCACATTCTCTCAAACACAACCCATTCTGGTTTGGGCATAATCAACGCTCACCTTCTCTAAGAAGCACTTCTTTTGTCCTTTGACCTAAAATAGTTTCTTTTTCTGCTGAACCTCTATCGTATTGATTTGTGTCCTTCACTCTTTGTAAATTTCAGACCACTACTTTCATGACCTGTGTATCTGTTTCTTCTTTTTGCGCCTGTAATCAGAGTTTGGCCCTAACCTGGTTTCTGTACTATATAATCTCCCAGAAACAAACTCCATTTTAATAAAAGTTTTGTAGTTCTAATAATTTGATTTAAGATGAGTGTCTTTCGATGATTTCTGGCTTTCTCCCCCTGACATCTAGCCAAGCCCATGCTGGGCATTCACTTCTTGTGAACGTTCCAGTCAAGGGCAGTATTACCCCACCCCAGTCTGATTTAATTCTCCCTCAGAATTCTGTTGATTGTCTTTTTTTTTCTACGTTTTTACATTAAGGGTTTAAATCCTTCACAAGATTTTATGCTTTCTGATAGCAGTGGTATTTTATGGCTGCAAGAAGTTTGCTGTCTTGTCTTCCTTTCTTCTTCCCCTCCTCCTTTCTCCTTGACTTCTTCCATTTATTTACTCTTTTTCTTCTTTTGTCTCCTACTCCATTTATTTCCCTTTTTACAAAGTTCACAATGATCTGACCCTTACTTTGTTCTCTCTCTTCACCGCTTCTCACTTCCATTTTTGTTCACCAAGCTCCAACCACACTAGTTTTCTTTCTGACTTTTGAATATGTTAAATTTATTCCTGCCTTGAGGCTTTTGCATCTGTTATCTATGCCTGGAATACTGTCTCTTTGATCACTGAGGAGCCAAAGCCTTCTTGTCATTCAGTTTAGGAGTCACTCCATAGAAAGATATTTCCAGATTGTCCAATCTAGAGCAGTCACCTCTTATCAGATCACCCTACCTAAATTCTCTGCAAAGCCTGTGTCTGCTTTGTTTACTATATTCGTTTACTTATTTGGTTCTTTTTAGTAATATTCATAATTACTTTTTTTTTTTTTTAAATCTTCCATTACTGGGATATAATTGCATTAGAACAGAATCTGTTTTTTTTTTTTTTTTTTTTTTTTTACTTTTTTATCCCAGTGCCTAGAACAGTGCCTGGCCCATAATAAATACTCAAGTACATTTTGAACAATTGCATGACAAATCCTATAACTTAGAAATTCCAAAGATACACTTTTACAGAGTGAGATTAGATGCTACTTATAGCACTGACAGTTATTGAAAGTCATTGAAGTGTTTGATTATGAGATGTTATATTGTTTAATAAATTACTCTTCTTTCTAGAAACTCGTTCTGTTGTATAGGCCTATTATAATACAACAATATTACTAATGGAATGTCTTTCATATTCCAAGCAAAAATTATACCTCTGACTTGATTTAAATACTTTTCTATAATAGAATCTGTTACTTCATTTCTGGTGAACTTAACATGAAGAGTTTGGTGGAAGGAGCAGTCATTTGTAATTATGTGTTTCTCTATTTGTAATGTCTTAATCCACACCTTAGCAATTTTAGAAATGTCTACCTTTTTCCCCCCTGCTTGCTATTTGAATAGTAAAAGGAGAACTGATATTTGTTGCTTGGAAAATAAGGCTCAGTGTCAAATCTGATTGTAGAGTTAAGAAAAGAAATGGGAGCTAAATTGGTAGAAGGATCAGAAGTAGGAAAGCAACAGTATAAAGTTTATGAAAAATAATGCTATAAATGGGAACTGTATGCTGGAGGTCTCTCCACATAATAAACTCAGATTATTAAGACATGTAGATAAAAGTGCTATGAGATACTATTCTGTCATCCTGCTCCACCTTGGGAATAATTTTGTCTGAACTACTGGTGTTGGTTAGTTGGTCACCCTTACTTACTCTTACTCTGTCACTTTACTCTATCCTTTGGAATTATTGATGAAAAAAAATCTTCTTTAGTTTCTAACTCTTCTTTTTCAGAATTCTGTATATGTCTCTTTTTCAGAATTCTGTATATGCTGTGATGCCCCAACCAGACCCCATTCAGGAGTGAAGGATTTACTGCCCTAGCTGCTGAGAGTGCTAACAGCTTCTTCAGCATTTGCCTTACCTGCCTCCTTCAAAGGGCTTCTGCCTTCCCAGGCCAACAAACACCGTCTAACTAATTCACTAAAAGCCAGGCCACTGGCCACCCCAGCTCCACATTGCCCCATGGGATGACTAAAGCCTTTGTTGACTACATAACAGCTGACTTCTTCCTTTACCTGATCCTGCTTCCTTCCCCTCCACTCCATGGATGTTAATTCCAAGGATGCTTAATACATTTCCTGCCTGTTAATCCCCACTTCAGTCTGCTTCCTGGGGATCTCAACCTGAGACAATCCCCAAGTTTTTTGTCATGGAAATACTACTTTTTGAGTGACATGTTATAAAGATTTGATCATAGTTCATCAAGTGTTAATAATTTCTCATCACGTTAGCCAGTTCTGAATCACTATAGAGAATGGATTACTTCTGAGAAATAGCCTCAAATGTGCTACTCTCATTTATCATGTGTTGAATTGTGAATGTTATTATTTCTGTGCCTTAGGCCATGGTCTAATATACAGAACTAAACTTTTCACTAAACTTGTTACTGTCACATATTTTAGTAATTAGATGTATCTTGAATAAGAACCAATATTATCTGATATAATGGGCATAAAATGGTTAAACAGGAAAACTCTAAGGTCCTAAATATAGAGCCTGAGATGGGAAATTATTGCTGGTTATTCTTTTTTATAATGGTTTATAAAAATTGCCCCCCCCCACCTCATTGCAAAGCGTTACTGACCAAGCTTCAGAGAGAGAGAGAGAGAGACAGAAACAGAGATCTCACTAGGGCAAGAAGCACCAGGAAGTTTTGTAGTACATACACCAGAAGTTTAGCACTGCATGCATTTGTGGAGTACAAAGTCAGGACTAAGATAAACCCGGGCTATGGAAATTTAATTTCCAAAACTTTATTTATTTTTTTTTTAAGTAGGCTCCATGCTTGGCTCCAACACAGTCTTGGGCTATGCCCCTGAGATCAAGACCTGAGTTGAAATCAATAGTCGGATGCTTAACAGACTGAGCCACCCAGGTGCCCCAATGATTTCCAAAAACTCTTACAAAACTTTGCAGTTTATTGCATTTATTTGTTACCCATTTTCAACTCCTCTCCATCTCAAAGAACCTCAAATAAGGCTCAAGATTAAGAACATGGACTCTGGAGCCATTTTGCCTGGCTCTAATTCTAACTGCTAGCTGCAAGCGCTTGAACTGTGGGCAAGTTTTAAACCTCTCTGAAACTGTAAAATGAAGGTAACCTCATTGGGTTGTTAAGATAATTAATGCTCTGTTCATATAAAAAGTACCTGATGTTAGTTACATTAGGCATTAGACTGTAGGTATCTTGAGCGTCCCCCGGGCCTGGCACAAAACTGACACAGAATATTTATTTGTTAAATGTATGAAAGAATGAGGCATAATACAGAAATACCTTTTCATACAAAGACAAGCATGGGAAATTGAATGGCACTTGGTGTAGAAGAACAAAAGCAAAAAGCAAAAAACCACTGTGATATTAGAAGACCCACAGAGCACCTGGGTGAAAAGGTAGGTCCCTGAACCACAACTAAGATGTACATTATCAATCAATTAGTCTGTTAATTAAAAATATTCTTGAAAAAATATCCAAAATGCTAATTTCAGTATTTTATTAAGGAAAAGTCACTTGGTTCTACCAACTCCTGTTTCCCTTGAATTCTGTCCTTTCTTTTAGTCAGTGATGTGCTAGTAAACTGGATCTCTGACAACAAACAAACAGAAAACCTCTTTTTTTGTTGTATCTCCTGATTTCCACCAGGGCCCATTTCAAATTACCAATTGTTTAACAATTGACTTTTAAAATTCTTACTATTAAAGATTGAATCTCAAGATGCAGTAAAAGTCAACTCCAGCAAAGTAATGTCTTCACATAATGGATAGTGCTTGAATCACCCAAATAATATAGTTTTATTGCCCTGGTCAGAAGTATTTTACATGGTGTATCTCCTACAACTGTCAATTTATGCTGAGGATGAAGGTATTTAGAGATATGTGAAACTAACATTTGTTTAGTGCCTTATATCAGGTTCTCAGCTATGTTTTCTGAATACATTTTTTCAATTGATCCTCCTAAGAATCTGCAAAGTATTTTCTATTATCATTTTACTTACGAGGAAATTGAGACTCAGCGAAGTTAAGGAATTTGCCCAAGGTGGCTTAGTTGTTTAGTGATAAAACTGATTTGAATTCAGGTCTTTTCCCAAAGGAAATACTTATTTCTACACCATTCTCTAAGTGTTTGTATGAACAAAGATACTAGATAAATTTTTCCCATGTACTTTTGAGCTATATTAAATAAATATCCTAGTTTTATTGCTTAAAATTTCTTTCTCATTATTTGTTGGAGATTCTCCATGTCTTGAATAGTATAATCCCTGACATATTTTCTGTTATAGTCAATATCTCCCAATTTCTGAATTTTCAGAGGCTTGCCTTAGATCATTCGGGAGTTTTCTAAGACAGACATTTTACTTCTGTTTTTTTAATAGTCTTAAGAAACTCATACTGTTATGAGGAAGTATGTCCAGGATTATTGTTCCAAAATCTACAGTTTAAGTGCCCTCAGCTGAGATTATCAACCATGAAGGTCGCCTAAGAACAGTGCTTATTGTTCTGGGCACATTTCAATGAAGGAAGCTTAATTTTCTCTATTCCTTTTCCAAGAAGGTTTTCCATCTGCAAAAACAATCGCTTAAAACAGCAGAAGCCAAGAGCTAATAAATCAGTGCCACAGACAACTTTCCTCATTGGGACGGCTTCCAGAAATTTAGAAACTCTGTGGAAATACCATTATTGTGTCTCCATAAAGTATCTGCTTAATTGGATATTTTAGATTCAGCAGTCAGAAACATTTATAAATTACCAATTTCTGTTTTTGCCAAATAAGAATTGCATGTGGTTTCTGATAAATGGTAATATTACTTACAAAGAGTTCTTTCTTTCTGAAATTAAATTCATGACTACATTGGATGCCTCATCAAATTTCTAAATGTATGTGTTGTTACTTTCCATAGCTTCTTGCTCTTGCTTTCTCTGTTTTTCCATATATAGATGTGTATACTAAATATGCATTTACTTGCACACTTCTATAAAGCATTGCATTCAGCACTTGTTTCTGAATGATGAAGTAATTAGAACAAAAAATATTGCTTATTAACATGTAGATTATGCCAGGTATTATCCCAAGTACTTTATTTATATAAATCAACTCAATTGTATTAATTCTCTTACAACCTTGAGTTTTAGATACTGATATTCTCATTTTATAGGTGAATAGTATAGGAATCACTGAGATTAAGAAATCTTCTGAAGGATATGTGTTTAATGAGTTCCAGGGGGCAGGATCTGAACTGAAGCCTGTAACAAGTCCAAAATCATCTTCTTAACAACCATATATACTGAAACACATAATTCATTAAAGACCAGTCCATAAATTCGATGCTTGCATTTTCATATATGTGCACATTTAAAAAGATCACGTCTTGAAAACCATAAGATACCTAGGAATAAATCTAACCAAAGAGGCAAAGAATCTGTACTCAGAAAACTATAAAATACTCATGAAAGAAATTGAGGAAGACACAAAGAAATGGAAAAACGTTCCATGCTCATGGAATGGAAGAACAAATATCGTGAAGATGTCAATGCTACCTAGAACAATCTACACATTTAATGCAATCCCTATCAAAATACCATCCTCTTTTTTTCAAAGAAATGGAACAAATAATCCTAAAATTTGTATGGAACCAGAAAGACCCCGAATAGTCAGAGGAATGTTGAAGGGGAGGGGGATGGGGGTATGGGTTAGGCAGTGATGGGTATTAAAGAGGGCATGTACTGCATGGAGCACTGGGTGTTATACACAAACAATGAATCATGGAACACTACATCAAAAACTAATGATGTAATGTATGGTGATTAACATAACATAATAATAAAAAAATCAAAAAGATCACGTATTTTTTAAAAAATATTTATTTGAGAGAGAGAGAGAGAGGGCAGAGGGGGAAGGAGAGAGAGAGAGAGAGAATCCTCAAGCAGACTCCCTGCTAAGTGCAGAGCCTGAAGCGGGGCTCAATCCCATAATCCATGAGATCATGACCTGAACTGAAATCAAGGGTCGATGCTTAACCGACTGAGGCACCCAGGTGCCCCTTAAAAATAAACACTTAGTTAATTGAATGTGTTTTGGCATGGGTCTGATGTGTATGAACCTACCTTTCTACAAATGTATTTGTCTTCTTTTCTATCCTGTTATAACATCCATACATGAGAATTTAAGACGTTTATTATTTTCTTTATTTTTGGTATTTGGGTAATTTATTATTTTGTGATATTAGGATAATGATATTTATTATTAAAATGTCCCTATATGCTATGATACCTACTTTACATTATTGTGGAAAATATAATTTTCTTATGCTGTCATTTACCAGGCATAGATGAAAAAAAAATAGTGTGTTGGAGAAAAATTAATTAAAAATGCTACAAAATAAGTTCTAGCCCTGAAGGTATGAATGGATGAAAAGAGTATTATGGAGAAAGATTCATGAAATTAATCTCTATAAAGGAAACTAAAATAGTCCATGAATAAACAACCTGTAATGATTTGCAGAATGTCTGAGGATAGGTTATCTGTCTGATTCTGGACTTTGAATAAGTGTTAGGTTGGTTTGAAATGACTCTCTTAAGAAACGTCAATGAAATGATTTGTGGGAAATCATTTTGAGGTAGCATGGCCTGTTTGGTTGCAAGTACAGCAGAACTACTTGGGCACTCTTTCTTCAGTAATTACTCAACCTGATTTCTCTGGAAGGTAAAATTTTCTGAGTAGTCATGTTAATTATGTGCCCCAATGAAGTATGTTCATTGGGTTTTCTTGTTGCTGAAATGAGCAATTTGCTTTTGTTAGGGCTTTCACACAAATTCTAAGTACAGAAGAATCACTGAAAGCTGGAATAAATAAGTAAAATCTCTATCCAAGAAGACTTTTTGAAGACACTTTTAATATTTCCCAGTAAAAATATATCTGTTAAGGACTATAAGAATCCGTTTATGTTGGACGGTGGAATGACGTTCCTGGCTGTATGCTTCACAGGGACTTTGGAGAACTGACTTAGATTCAGAGATTAAATGGTGCCCTGAGACAAAAATTCTTTTGGCACATGTGGATACAATTAGAGTCCAGAAAGGAATACTTGTGAAGACGTGGCCTAGGGCCAATTATGTGCACTTAGGAGAATGTGTTTTAGAAATCTTTGGCAGTTCCACTGTGATATTAGGAAATTCTTGGCAGGAGAAGTTCCTAGAAAACAATGCATTGCTTTTTTTCCCCTTTAAATGTCAAAAGTACCAAATAATTCAAGGACATATTCTACCCAATGATAACCAGTCGGAGTGGGTGGGATGGCCATAAGATTTCTGGATGTGTAACCACCATGTAGTACTAGGCCCAATATAGGCCCTAAATTTGGCAAAAAAAACCCAACAGCTGTTTGTCAAGTACGATTTCATCAAAATTTGTGAGTTCCATACTATCACAAGTTTATAACTTGTCAATGCTCTTTGGATAAAAACATTGTAAAGAGAAGATCCTTGATTAAACATAGGGTAGGATAATTTATTAGAATAAACACATGAGTATGATAAATTTATTTATTACATTTATTGCATAAATGGCATTGTTGATAGCATGGCTTCATCATCAAGAAGTCTTGAGTTTGAATCCTACTTCATGCATTTACCAGCCCTGTAAGTTTGGGCAAGTTAACTTCTCTGACCTTGTTCTCTTCTCTGTAAAATGGGGCAAACTAAATGCTTATCTCCAGGGTATCTATGGAAAGTAAGTGCTCCTAAATGTGTAAATGCATTGCTCATCATAGTAATAATTCTCAATAAACCAATTTAGGGGAAACTTGACATATTCATTTTCCAGGAACAAGTCTCTAAAAGGTAAAGGTAGTTTGAAAATAGCTTCCCAGTGTGATTCACATTTATGTAACCCTCTAATTTAAAATGACAGATTGCATTTAAAAGAATAAAACAGAAGGTTACTGTGAAAAAATATTAGTTTTATCAGTGAAGAGTAAAAAGCTACTGCCCCTATGACTATCCCCTTCTGTCCTACATTTTTTCTCAAACTTTTCCTGGTTTGTTGATGATAGTTTAATGTATTCTCTTTGCTAAATATTAGTATACCCTATTAAAATACAGATGATTTTATTCCTTCAACTAAACATTATTTATTGAGTGTTAGCAATGATCCAGAGATATTGCATTCATAACACTTACAGTCTAATAGATGAGAATTACGTATAAGCAAATGGGTGAGATACTGTTTAATAAGAATAGAATAGAGGTAAGGCCATGGTACGTGTGGATTAGGGATGGAGTGGGCTGTTTATAGGGCAGAGAAACCCTGAGCTGGGCCCTGAAGGAAGAGTAGGAATTCACCAGCCAGACATAGGTGGAATGAAAAATTCAAGCAAAGCATACATCATGTGCAAAAACCTGGGGCATAACTCTTCAGGATAATGGGAATATAGATTCCTATGGGAAATTGTTGGGATGAGGTTTGGAAGATAGAGGCTACATCATAGTGTGTGTTCTAAGACAAATAAATGTGCTTAGATTTTATCCTGTTGGCAGTTGGCATCTACCAATTAAGCAAGGGATACTGTGTTAGTCGTTAGTCATGTCTACCAAATATTTTCATTCCTCCTCCTGGTCACATGTCACGTTCTACTGTCTGGCCCTTGAAATTTTGGTGACTTGCTTTGGCCTATTAAATATGAGCAGGATGTAGTATGTCACTTCTGGCTGGAAACTTTCAGATAATTCACCACTCTGTCTTTCTACTGTGGCCATTGGCAATGTTCCAGATGCTGGTTTTTCTATCAACATGAATTTCTTCAATCTGGATCCCCCGGTGAGAACAATATGGAGTAAAGCTTTAAATTGACCCCCAGTAAATATGTAGTATAAGGGAGAAATAAATCTTGTAGTTTCAAGCTGCTGAGATTTGGGGGTTGTTACCACAGCATAAATTAGCTTGTACTTATTATTCCACTGCAATATTAATACCTTGCCATAACCCTTCCTTATACTTCATCTGAATGATTCTTTCCCATAAACCTACTAATGCTTTTTCCTATGATTTTTTCATCCATCTGTTTTTCTAGTAGGGTCAGTGAACTACACTGGCATCAGACCATTCTAGATCTGTGATATCATTACCTGCATTACTTCAAGTGAGCTACCCAACCTTTCCAGGCCCTAATTTTCTGCTCTGTAAAATAAGACTAATAATACCTGCCTATGGGTCTATTGTGTTAGAGGAGGTCATCAAGAGGACACGACTGCTGACTGATCTGAGAGCTGAACCAGGGCAATTGGAGGCTTTTCACCTCCTCCCTGTCCTTGGAATGTACATTCCATATATATATATGTGTGTATATATATATATATATATATATACACACATATATATATATATATTCAATAATTTTACTTTAGGATGCACAATCCTTGGGATCTATGAACTATTCATAGAACCAGTCAGTGTTACAAATTGTATGACTCTATTTGTGTATAGATGGGGTAGATAGTAGAATATATATCGTTAGATTGCCTTGGTAAGAGTAAACTACAGAGAGCAAGCCAAGAGGTCCCAAAGTGAAATGATGCTCCAAGCACAGTGTGTTTGTGTGTTTGTGTGACAGACAGACTGAGGGTGAGAGAGAGAATATATGGTTGGTGATGTAATTTTGTTGCAGGATTAAGATTCTTTTCCTGTCTGTTTGCTTTTGGACAGTCAAATAATTAACATAGAATTATTAAAATGTAAAGAAAATTACTGAATGAAATGTGAAATCAAACTTTAACACGTGAGTCTTACTAGTTCCTGGTGAATTTGATTATCTTTGGATGGTTTACCTAAATGATTCTGTGGCTAAAGAAACTAAAATTTTATCTTATGCGCCAGTCAAAATTGTACATAGCTATTTAGAATGTTCTACTGAAATTTTAAGCCTAAATCAACTAGTATTGACTGCCATGGGCACGGGATGGGCCGCATGACATGATAAAATTATCTGTCAACCGCAAAGCCACGTAGGCATTTACCAGGGTGGGCAGAATGTGTTTGGGCAGTACCACACGGGGGCGCTCTCCTCAACAGGTACACAGAGTTTTTTTTTTTTTTTTTTTTCTTCAGTGTAATTCTTTTTTCCTAACGGAAAATATAAACTGTAATTTATCATGATACATTTTACAATTTCCTCCGTGCCATGTAAAACAAATTCGAAATAACTGCAGATAACTCAAGCTTAATTTTAGCCAACTCAATCTGTTGAAGACTATGAAAGGCTACAGATGCTAAGGCTGAGAGACAAATTATACTGAATAGATTTGTGGTTATGGGACTCAGTTTAACCATGTGGACGCATATCTGGCGTTTTTTCTGAAAGTAAAGTATGGAGGGTTAAAATTCTGAAAAATCCAGACTGCTGTCAGAAAAGCTTTGCATCTGTTCAAATCTAGTATGTGATGGCCAGGTGCCATTTTGGGCTTTTAATGTCTCATAAATAATGCCAATACATAAAACCATTTGAAAAATAAGGTAAGATAGTGGTATCCTTTGCAGTGAGAATCAGTTAGAATCTAGACATGATTTTTTTTTAATGTGACAGACTTTTAGAATATTAAATGCTAGAAGGAATTCAATGCCAACTCAGAAGCTTACAGAATGATTCCTTAATCCCTTTGACAACATTAGGAGGTATGTCTAGCTTCCGTAGGAATCCCACTAAGTGGAGCGTAAACTAAGGTCATTTACGGCAACAAAGGACAAATTCACTCAAAGTGTATACCAGGGATTAAAGTTTAGCACAAGGAAAATAAATGTGACAACAGAATCAATAAAGACATTCACAAACAAGAATTTGCCAACTAGAGAGAAGCCAAAGGAAACAAAGACATGAGGAAAAGTCAAGAGATCTAAATTCACCCCGAATAAACCCAATGGCTTATTCAAAGTGTCTCGTGGACAATGCTGATATTTGATTCACGAAATCTTCAAAGGACAGACCCGAGGCCAGTCACCTGCGTACATACCCGAAGGCATGGTTGAACAGTATCTTTGCCGGTTGTCTTTGCGGCTTGGCAATTTCAAGGGCCAGATTTTTTTTTTTTTCCCATCCATTTCATTCATCTGCTTATCACTTGCTCACTGGTGCCAGAGTTTTCCCTAAAATAGTGTGATTTCATCTTTATTAAAATTTATAAACTCTGCTCAAATATAGTCCTTTACATTAGAGTTTTAAGCTCTGCTTAAGGGGTGCCTTTTCATTTATCTAAATAAATGCTAAGAACTTAGGCTCTCATAAGATTGGAGATGGAAGTGCAAGCAGCTCCCAGAAAGAAGTGGTTGGAAAAGGTCACTCATATCATTAAGGTGTCTTGAGAGACCAAATTTAGATAGGAATAGAATAGGAAGAGAGTGAGCATATATAGGGGCAGAAGGGAAAAGGCTTATGAGCCTGGGAGGTGGGCACTAAAGACTTTTGGCCATTTTATAATTATTCCTGGAGATAGTATCTTTGAAAATTGTCCTTTGTGTTTGTCATTTTCTTGACCCTTCAGATCTCTGGGGTTGAAGAGCAGCTCTCCTAAGATGAGCGAAATTTCATTCTAAATTAAGCCAATAAATACCAAGTATTTATAGTATTGTTAGATTTGTGGTATTTGAAGGATTGATAGGGAATTTGGAGGATTAATAGGGAATTCCAGGGAGATAATTGAGATAATTAAAAGTCTAGAAAATTGATTTCTGCACGTAGGGTAAAGGATTGAGATCTTTTGGTCCATGTAAACTAGGACTTCTTCATATTACCCTCCTTCCTGGGCTTAAAATATGAAAGTTGCTTTTAAGATTTTTCTGGAGTCACCATTGGATGCTTTGTTTTATTTCTTCAGGAGAAATTTGTGATAGAAATAGAACTTACAATGAATCTGCGGGGATTGAAATTAGACAATATAAAGAAGCATTTTTCATATTTTTTAATGTGAAAATTCCTATGAATCTTTAATAACACGATTGGAGAGAGATGAAGGGTGTTTGCAGATATCACACTTGAATCTTTTCTTCATGTGCATCATCCTGCTTTTCCATTACATTTGTCAGAGTGAATCAACTCCTTTTTCTAATTATTTGATGATTTTAGCCACAGTTCTAACCTAATCAGTTTCCCCCAGTGCTTTGCTATCAGGGATTACTCATTTACTTGCAGAAAGGCTTTCACTTAGTTTTACTGCAAATTTTCACCCCCCCAGCTTTATTGAGGTAAGACTGACAAATAAAAATCATATATACAAGCTAATTAACATAACATCACCTCACATTTTGTGTGTGTATGGTGAGAAAACTTGAGATCTCTTCTCCTAGCAAATTTACAGTATACAATACATTACTATTAACTGTAATCAATCACCATGCTGTACATCTCCAGAATTTATTCATCTTATAACTGAAAGCTGGCACCCTTTGATCAACATTTCCCCATTTTTCCCACCCCCAGCCACTGGTAACCACCATTCTACTCTCTGTTAATATGAATTTGACTTTGTAAGATTCCATATAAGTGCGATCATGAAATATTTGCCTTTCTGTGCCTGGTTTATTTCATGTGTCATAATGTCCTCCAGGTTCATCGATGGTGTCATAAATGGCAGGATTTCCTCCTTTTTTAAGGTTAAATGGACAATCGGTATATGTAAAGATGCTCAATATCACTAATTATCAGGGAAATATAAACCAAAATTATAACGAGCTATCACCTCACACCTGTTAGAATGGCTATTATCAAAAAATCAAAAGATGACAAGTGTTGGCTTGGATGTGGAGAAATGAAACCCTTGTGCACAGTTGAGGGAATGTAAATTGGTATAGCCATTTGGAAAACAGTGTGAAAGTTCTTCAAAAAATTGGAAGTAGAACTGCCATATGATCCAGCAATTTCACTTTTGGCTATATATCCAAAGGAAACAAAATTAGTATTTCAAAGAGATACCTGTACTCCCATCCTTATGGAAGCATTATTCACAGTAGTCAAGATATGGAAATGGATAATTTTGCCGTGATTTAAAAGTTGACCGGCATCAGATTTTCAGGAGAAACTATGATCTTTCAGGCCTTAATTCTTTTCATTGTGGCAAAATGGTTATTTTCACTTTCCTTGGTCCTTTCTTGGAGAAAGTTGAGGTACAGTCAACCATAACTGTACAAAAAAGGGCAAAATTCTTGAAAATATAGTCAGTTGTGTGTGTTTGCATACACACATGCAACAGTGTTAGTAAATCAAATAGAAATAGGCCCTTTTCCAGAGATCATTTTGTAGGCAATTCTGCCTTATGTGGATCCAGAGACTAAGACAATAGTACTGCATTAACTTTTGTCTGCTCTGTTTAAGTAATTAAGAGATTAATTCAGAAGGAGCTGTAAACAGAAGCTAGTTTTTCTTTCTTCTTCCCTAAGGATATTATCCAATTTCAGATAAACAAATAATAAATTTTTAGTATACATAAGTACCAAATATTGCATGGGACATACTTACTAAAAAAGTACATTGTTTATTTGAAATTCAAATTTAACTGGGTATTCTGTTTGTCATTTATTTATTTTTGCTAAATCTGGCAGCCTTACACGTGAGGAAACATCCAGAGGAAGTGAGGATGCAAACCATGTAGAAAATGAGCATTCCAGCAAAGGGAACAAACAGGAGGTGCAAAAGCCATGAATTGGGAGTATTCCCTGGTATTCGAAGAATGGCAAGGAGGCCAATATAATTGAATAGAGGAAGCCAAGATGCAGTAAGAGAGTTAGGGGGAACCAGCATTTGAAGGGACTTTGGCTTTTATTTGGATATGGGCAGCTCTTAGAAAGCTTTGAGCAGAGTGACAGGTGCAGCTAGTATTCTGCAAAGATCACTTTCGCAACTATGTTGAGAATAGGTTCTAAGGAAAAGGATGAGCAAGCAGTCCAGTTCTGGGGCTACTTTGAAACTCAGGTGAGCAATGATAGTGGTTGTGACCAGAGTCCTTGCAGTGTAGATTATGACAAGTGACTGGATCTGGATATTATGAAGATAGTGCTATTTTTTAATTTTTAATTTTTAAAGATTTTATTTGTCAGAGAGAGAGAGAAATAGGGAGTGAGCACAAGCAGGGGGAATGGCAGGCAGAGGGAGAAGCAGGCTCTCTGCTAAGCAAAGAGCCTGATGTAGGACTCAATCCCAGGACCCTGGGATCATGACCTGAGCCGAAGGCAGACGCTTAACCGACTGAGCCACCCAGGCATTCCGAAGATGGTGCTATTATGATTTACTAATGATCTCATACGTGTCATGTGACAGAGGAGTAAAGGATGACTAGAATAATAGCGTTCTTACCTACTGAGGTATAGAAGGTAATGGATAGAGCAGCTTTGTGTGTCTTTGTGAGAACTGAGGGGAATAGTCAGATTTTATTCTAAATATAAAATTTCTTTGTAATGACACATTGAGCTTCAAAATTACAAGTTGTATATATTTTTTGTATGGATGTGACACTCCAGTGAAATATGTTAAAATAAATAAACACAAAACAGCAATAAGAAAAAACTCAAAATGTTGAAATATGTAAGTCCTGGAAATAAGATCTGAGACTATTAATATCAAACAATTAAGTATGAATGCTTATAAATCAGCAACAGAATTGAATGCAAATTTAGAAAACAATTACATGGCAATGTTTTAAAATATCCACTGACTTTTTGTCTCTAGATTAAATTAATAATAATTGGGATGTGGGAAGAATAGATTGGTGACTGGTGGGATAAAGGAGGAAGGGAATGTGAAGTCAAACTCCTACCTTACCTTTAGCCACCTCAAAGATGGCCTTGCCCTTCCCTGAGATGGGAAATGTAGGTTGGGCAGAGGGGAATGGGAAGAGTCACCACTGGTAACTTCCTCCCCACCTGCTACTTCCTGCACTCTTTCAGGAGGAGGATGTAGGGAAAAAAAGAACAAAATTAAATAAATAAAACAATTTACACAATCTATTTATGAAGTAGACTTATTGTCCAGAAAGTTTATTATTATCACATATTTTAAATTCTAACAATTATCTTTTACAGTTATAGATGTTTTTCTTAAAAGAGAACAGAAGAAAACCCACATATACAATCATTACTTTTGCAATTAAGCTGACTGAAAAAGAGAAAGCAAAAGAGACACATTTTAATATATAATCAGAAATAAAATTTTAAAGAGAAGAAATATTTTATGTAGATTTTATTTCTTCACATCTCTGAAAAAGAATATTAAGTTGATATTAATACAATATATAAAACCCCATAAAAATAAAATTGGAGTTTCTCTGGCTTTATCATTTCAACACTTTCTTTTTTCTTGCAAGTTAATTTTTCTTACATAGACTCTTGAGAGTCAATAACCTTTTAAAGTAACATAATTTTTTTAAATAAAAAGATAAAAATAAAGTAACGTAATATGCATTAGCATTGGAAAAAATTCAGGAACTTTCTTTGTATTTTAGGGATTTATATCTATATGTAGTGTGTGTGGTTTCTGATTATCTGATCAACGCTATCTACTGGTATTGTCATTGGAAACTTATACTTGGTGAACTTCCTTTACTTTATATTGAGATTTTTTTCTAAGTAACTTTAAGAAAAACTATTATAAGTGAATAATACTCATATTCAATTTCCTAGACTAAATATAGATTCTGTCTTGAACTGTTTGATATTTTTTCTTTTTTAATATAGTAAGAATAATCAAAAGAAAAAAGAATATAGCAGCTGTCATGAATTAATGAATTTCAGGTTTTTTAAAAAAAATTTTATTGTTATGCTAATCACCATACATTACATCTTTAGTTTTTGATGTAGTGTTCCATGATTCATTGTTTGTGCATAACACCCAGTGCTCCATGCAGAACGTGCCCTCTTTAATACCCATCACCAGGCTAACCCATCCTCCCACCCCCCTCCCCTCTAGAACCCTCAGTTTGTTTTTCAGAGTCCATCGTCTCTCATGGTTCATCTCCCCCTCCGATTTCCCCCCCTTCATTCTTCCCCTCCTGCTATCTTCTTTTTTTTTTTCTTAACATATATTGCATTATTTGTTTCAGAGGTACAGATCTGAGATTGAACAGTCTTGTACAATTCACAGCACTCACCATAGCACATACCCTCCCCAATGTCTATCACCCAGCCACCCCATCCCTTCCACCCCCACCCCACTCCAGCAACCCTCAGTTTGTTTCCTGAGATTAAGAATTCCTCATATCAGTGAGGTCATATGATACATGTCTTTCTCTGATTGACTTATTTCCCTCACCATAACACCTTCCAGTTCTATCCACGTCGTTGCAAATGGCAAGATCTCATTCCTTTTGATGGCTGCATAATATTCCATTGTATATATATACCCCATCTTCTTTATCCATTCATCTGTCAATGGACATCTTGGCTCTTTCCACAGTTTAGCTATTGTGTACTTTGCTGCTATAAACATCAGGGTGCACGTACCCTTTGGATCCCTACATTTGTATCTTTGGGGTAAATACCCAGTAGTGCAATTGCTGGATCATATGGTAGCTCTATTTTCAACTTTTTGAGGAACCTCCATACTGTTTTCCAGAGTGGTTGCACCAGCTTGCATTCCCACCAACAGTGTAGGAGGGTTCCCCTTTCTCCACATCCCCGCCAACATCTGTCATTTTCTGACTTATTAATTTTAGCCATTCTGACTGGTGTGAGGTGGTATCTCATTGAGGTTTTGATTTGGATTTCCCTGATGCCGAGCGATATTGAGCACTTTTTCATGTGTCTGTTGGCCATTTGGATGTCTTCTTTGGAAAAATGTCTGTTCATGTCTTCTGCCCATTGAATTTCAGGTTTTTAAATCACTGGAGCAATGATATAGTTAGAACTCACATCATGCTTTAATTTTGTGTTTGAAGTATACACTGTTATTGATTCTTACTCAGCAGAAATTTTGATTTGCCAAGAAAGTCAAATAAAGCTTTGCTGTTTTCCCACAATGAATAATTATAAGTAAATTTGAACTGATTGTGAAGGCATGAAGGAACAGGACATAGAATCACAGCGGCCACATTACCCCTATCCTTGTTAATCACCTTGCTGCCCAAGTGTGGTCTCTGGACCAGCACCATCAGCATCACCTGGGATCCTGTTAGAAATATGGAAACTCACGTTCCACTGCAGACCCACTCAGTCAGAACCTACAATCTAACAGGATCCCTAGGTGATTTCTTTGCCAACTAGAGAAGTGCTGGAGAGGGAGAGGCAGAAGGAGGGAAAAGAGAAAGGGAAGAGAAGAAGGATAGGGTGGGGGGAGGAGGGGAAGGAAAGAGAGCTGAGTGGATGGGTTTGGGATGGGGATTGGGGAGGGATTTGGGGAGAGGAGAAGGAAGAGGGAGGAGTTGTAGATGTTTTAGGCCTGTGTTTTTTCCGAATATATTTTAAAACCATGGTTCTGAGACAGGGGCCAGTATGAGGGGCAGGTATTGGGTTTTTATAATGATTGTAACTCCAGTATGGTTACTCTTCTTTTAAGTTGATAACTAATATTTTAAAATATTATATTAAAGGGCTCCTGAGTGGCTCAGTTGGTTGAGCATCTGACTCTTGGTTTCAGCTAAGGTCATGATCTCAGTGTCCTGAGATTAAGCCCCAAATGGGGCTCTGAGCTCAGCAGGGAGTATACTTGAAGAGTCCTTCTGCCTTTCCCTCTACCCCTCCTCCTGCTTATGCTCTCGTGCTCTCTTTCTCTTTCTCTGTCTCTCAAATAAATAAATACATCTTTAAAAAACAAAATATTCTATTAATAATTTACTTGGATTAATTTAAAGAATAACTTCAATTTTCCAAATGTAGATTTGTTCTTTCCAGATGTAATGAAATAAAAATTTCTTCAGGTATTCATGAAGTGACCCCATAATCACTTCCTCCACATCCTGTTCTCTTCCTTTATTTTAGTAAGAAGGAATCATTAATGACTGACCCTGTGGTCTTTTCTGAATGTGAGGCTTCCTCTTTTAAACTTTGCTTTTTAATCCCATTTTCACATATGATTTATGGAAATGCCATGGTATTATCTTTTATAGATACTTTCTAAACTTCTATGACTAAAAGAAGAGTTTTTATAATGAGAAAAATGTAGTTGATTTATAGTACTGAGTAAAGGAGTTTAAACTAGTCAACTCTTCCATAACAATTTTTTTGAGTTCTGTGATATCTTCGTATTTCATATCAAGGATAAATATAGCTTGCCAGCAGACTTATCTTCTTAAAATAGAGATACCATCATAACATTTCACTTTGTGAAAGTCCTTAATAACTTCGTTTTTCCTGCAGGAAACATTTTGAGGTATGTGGTGGTCATCCTGGCCCCCTCTACTCTGGCTCTGTTCAGACTCAGGCCCCTCCCTTCTGTGCTCCTGTCAACCATCTACACTGCTAAACCACAGCCCTACAGAGCTAGCTGTGTGCTTTGAGTCGAAGCAAGTCACTCAGGAAGTGAATCATTGAGAGAATGAGTAGGAAGTTAGCAGGCATACAAGATGAGGATGTGCTCCCTAGGCAAGTAGACATGAACAAAGGCCAAGAACAAGAGAGAAAGGTGCACTAAGTTTCTGTGGAGTGTTTATCATCCTGCACCTGATTGTGAGGTCCTCAAGGCCAGAACCATGTGTCATTCATCTTTTTAGTCTAGTCACACAGTTTTCAGAAATAAGTTGAAACAAAATGGGTTGAGGGATACATTTTGAGGGAAAAAAATGAAAAGCTCCAACTTCAAAGTTGCTTATCATGCTTTGGAAATGTAGATAACTGAGCAATGTTTGCTTGAGGCCCAAGAGTTCTGAGTTTCCTCTTTGTAAACCTGTTAGAAAATAGCAGGGGTATAAGGCTGAGTTAAGAATTTTTCAGGAAAAATCAGACTTTTTTTAGTGTTGCACACACAAATAGGATTTATTCTAATCATAATTTGCTAGATTTCACTGCAGGCCCATTTTGCTTTTATGCTGGGAACCTAGCATTTTATTATTTGCAATATCTAGATATTTGACCAAGTACTTAGAAATTTTTGTCTTTAAAATTTGATCAATTATGCTTAAATTTTTCAACAATATGTTTATATTAATGTAAATCCCTAAATTTATTACCTACTATTATAATTAATAATTTTAATTTATTATGAGGTTCCCACTTTGGAATATTTATTTTATTTATAATAATAAACAAGGGTTTGGGTGTAAGGTAATGATGTTCCTTATGTTTCATTCAGTTTCTCAAGAAGCAAACCATTGTTTATATAAATGAATGTACTGGTAAATGTTTATGGCAATGAGATGAGACACTGCAGACAACGTTTGCAGAGTCTTGAGGAAAAGATAAAAAGCAATGATAGTTCTAAGTATTTTCACCAAATGCAGCCACAGAAAGAAAATAAGCATTTTAGAATTATTTTCTTAGATCATTAAAGTTAACATAATTGCACTGAAGCACTTGATTATTTTTAGTTACAAAATTATATTTTGAAAAGTCAGAGACAGTAAAAGTAAAATGTGTATCAATGTCTTAAAAGTGCATGTTATATCTTCACTTGAAGAGAGAAACTTGGAAAGCAACACATTTTAAATTTATTGAAAAACATTTCTATTCTGATCTCTGCTTACACCAGAATGAATGGCAGAATTGTTAAAAGAAAACTGAACACATTCTATATTTGATAGTAAAAGAATTCTTGGTTTGGTCTCATTTAAAGGACATTTGGCAGAATGGTTCCCCAGCTGGGATGCTGGTGTGTGGCCTGTGTGTAAACCAAAGTAGAGTGATACTAAGTGGGGTGTAGAACAAGACCATGCTGCCCTGAAATGACACATTATCACTATGTGGGTTCTGTCTTTTCTTAGAAATATCAAAATTATTTTGATTTTTTTTTCTCTCAGAATAGCTAGGACTATATAGCACCTATTAATTCAAATGTTAACAGTTTGTCTCACATCTAGAATTCATAAGTAATTTTTATGAAAGTATAGTATAACCTGAAATATAATAAATATTATTTAATATAAATATTTCTTGTACATAATACATTTTATATAGCATGTGATATAATAAAGTTTTCCATTACAATGTTTCCATTATTGCATCATACATGATTATTGACAAATATTATATTTAAAATACTTTGGTAATCTAATTCAAATCTTCAGTAGATACCTTAGGCAAAGACTGATCATTTTCAAAGGCCAGATTTAGTGCAATGTAGTACCGGAATATCATTCTATATTAAGCCTCCCTGATATAGTCAAGTAATTTTTAAAATAAACACGAAGACACAATACCTGGTCTACATATCAGTTTCTCAATAAACACTTGTTAATTGATAAACCAGCTCTCACTGGTTTTAATCTGTGATTTTTTTTTGAAGTTTAAGTTCCAGAAAAATACCAACTTTAAGTAGCCAATGAGAGGGAAAGAGAGAGAAGAGAAATTATTCTTTTCCAGGCATTGTCAGAAGGCTAAAATTCTAGCTTTTCTTTGAGTATATTATATGGAAGTTGTAAGTTTTCTTAAGTGAATTTTTTGTCTTTAAAATTATGTTGGCAAGTGTTAATAATTTCTCAGCTAGTTAAACATGATAACATATGGCAATGTTGTTAGTAAAAAATAATTGGGAATTACTTCAATCAAAGAAATATAACAAAAGTTATAATAATTGATATTTGAAGGAATATGCAGTGAGTTTTTTATTTTCAAGAATGTGTTCAGATTACTGTGTTAATGTGCTATTTTAACAAGTGCTCCCTGCTCTCTCATGAAAGGCAAATATAGGGCTTTATAGCACCAATTTGTTTTGAACAAAATTTCCACATATTTCTAGATCCTAAGTACCGATAAGAACATAAAGTTCCATGATTAATTTGGAAAATTGTTTATGTTGTCTACTAAAAGTGAACCTGCACATACTCTATGACTAAGCAATTTCATCTCCAATATAAATGCATAGATCTGTTCAGCAAAAGACATGTACAAAAATGTTCATACAAGCATTACTCATACAAGTGTAAAAGTGGAAACCACGGATGTGGATACATAATTTGTGGTATGTTTGTACAATGGAATATTACACAGCAATGAAAATAAATGATCATTAAATACAAAAGTGTACGCAAATCATACTGAATGGAGGAACCAAATGTACAACTGTATATACAGTATTGTTCTGCTAATGTAACATTTACAAAATCATATTAGATGTCAGAATGTTTATTTTCTGTTTCTTATTAAAAAATTCATAGATTTTATATAAAAGCATCAAAAATAATGCCCGGAAAACAGTAGGCAAGCGACATTTATTTTTAAATGGAAGGACAGAGGAGTAATTTGATGCTCAACTGTTTCTGCAAGTGTTCTCTATTATATTGTAGATAAGTGAGAAGATTAGGCCAGAAATGAATGTTTTTATTTTTCCATACTCAATTGTTTGATTTTGTTTACTCAGCAATGAAATTTTTTGGAGGAAAAATCCTATTGATATGTGAAATGACACAACAATAACAGAACTTAGTGGGTGTGTACTACATTAAGATATATTGCATAATTTCATATGACACACACTACACTATTAGGGGAAAATCAACACCAGAGAAGTTTAATAATTTGCCTTGAGCTACATTGTTTTTAATTACTGAACCTGGGATTTGAACCTGATTCTAGCATCCATACTATATAACCATTAAACCAGTATAGTGTGCACAAATATTTACACATATTTAATCAGTTTATTAAATATTTAAAAGCAAAACAATTTAGAGCTGATTTGTTACAGTCAGAAGTAAATCATAAGTTACCTTGTATCTGTTAATGGTGTGTCTAAACCCGAGGTACAAAGATTACCAGCAAATTAGGGAGAGTTTGGGGTGCCTGGGTGGCTCAGTTGGTTGGGCGACTGCCTTTGGCTCAGGTCATGATCCTGGAGTCCCTGGATCAAGTCCCGCATCGGGCTCCCTGCTCGGCAGGGAGTCTGCTTCTCTCTCTGACCCTCCCCCCTCTCATGTGCTCTCTCTCATTCTCTCTCTCTCAAATAAAAAAATAAAATCTTTAAAAAAAATTAGGGAGAGTTTGTTTTATAGTCAGATGTTCAATATGATTATTACTTTGATCATGTTCATGTTTATTTAAGTACTAAGGAAAAAGTAGAAATATAATATCTAGATTTTAATTCTAGATCCTCAAATACATTCTGTCTTTGCTCATTCTATGGTGTTGGACCAGTGCTTTCTGCTATGAAGGCTGAAGGTTTACCATATCAATCCTTTAGAGATTTGTTATGAATAATGGGCAGGCAGGATAAAAACTCCCACCTGAACTTTCTTAGGAGTCGACTGTTAATGAAGATGTGGGTGAAGTACTTTACTATAGAGAGCCTGTTGGAAAATCTTCTGACACCCCAAACAATATCCCCAGTGACTTTCATGATATTGAATAGGTCATATGATATCAAACTGGTATGTTTACAGAAATGTCCTCAGAACAATCAATTTTCTTTTTGAGGTGAAAGCATTTAATAATCATCCTTTAAAACAAAATGCAGAGTTTCCAAGGATATGCTTTGAAAAACATGTCAGACTACTGCATCTCTTTTGTGTTATTACGATGACTCTATATTCTCATCTAAGCTTTTTATTTTAGGCAAAATTTGAATCATTATTTTTGGTGTATGTGTAGGATTATATTTCCTTGTCTGGGTTGGTAAAGATGATGTAACAGCAGAAGATGTACTCCCTATAGCATCTCCACCACAAAAGTGAAGAAATTCAGCACGAAAGACTTATGTATTTCTAAGCAGAATGAGCTGTTGAGGAATGGAGCCATAGCTGAGTTGTAAAAATATGGAGGTCAAAAATCAAGGAGAAGCATCTAAAACATTTTTTATACTGTGTATTTAGTTGAGATTTTTCCAGGCATTGTGATTAAAAACATTTGGGGAAGTACACGTAATATTTAAGTATACTTTATTATTCATTTTTTCAGATAAGTCTTTCATGGGGCAGTTGCACTCTCCAATTATGCACAGATGTTGCAAATTCATATGTCTATGGGGCCCAACTGGAGAGGTGCAGATTATGATTTGCCTCATCAAAAAGTAGTTCTAGCCAGAATTTTCAATAGCGTTAGATAAATCACCCATGCATACAACCTGTGATTGTGACCTTCACCATGTTCTATCAAAGGAACCCACCCATGAAGGTCTTTCTTAGAGAGTGCAAACCCATATACATTTTTCCCAGTTTCTGCTTGGGAGTATTGTTAGAATTGTGAAGTGTTTAAGAATATAGAGTTTAAATTGACATACATGTTTAACAAAATTTCTTTAATAATGACATTTCTTTTCATAAGCCCATTTTTTCTGTGAGCTAAAAGAAATGAAATTCCAATTATATTTTAAAATAGCAGCAGTAAAACATTATCAGAAATAAAAAATAGCCAATGCATTTATAAAATATTAAATTCAACAGTGAATGTCAGTTGAGTATTAATGAAACGCTAATAGAAATATTCCAAGAGAAATACTTTATAAAGACATTATCACAGTCAAAAGAATTAGCTACCTGGAGATGATAATATACAATTCAATTATTAAATTAATGTAAATAACTCATTAATTTTCTTAATTCATTATTTATTACTCTTTTATTTAGACTCCTTTTCCAAATTCTATTATAATTATAGGGTTTTGATTGTATTACATATATGTAAAATAACTAGTATGAAGCTGTTGAAACTCAGTGCCAGACATTAAATTACATGTGAAGACTACTGCTTTGTTCATAAATTGCAAATGACTTTCAAGGGCGCCTGGGTGCCTCAGTCTGTTGAGCGTCTGCTCAGGTCATGATCCCAGGGTCCTGGGATTGAGCCCTGCCTCGGGCTCCTTGTTCAGTGGGGATCCGCTTCTCCTTCTCCCTCTGCCTCTCCCCCATTTGTGCTCACTCTCTCTCCCTCTCTCATTCTCTTAAATAAATAAAAAATCTTTAAAAAAAAATGACCTTTAGTCACATTTTAATTATAAGTGGTGGCTTATATTCTGTTGAATGATTTAATAATAATTTAATAAGCATTTTTGTGTGGTTGTACTATGCTAAATTCTTTACAATATTCTTTCACCAATTCTATTATTAAAATTTTAAGATTGTAAACATTATCTTTTTTTTGAAGGTGAGGAACCTGAGGCTCAGAGAAGCTAAGTAATGAACAGTTTTAGAAAGTGGGAGGGTTAAGGGCGTGTGGGTGGCTCAGTCAGTTAAGCATCTTCCTTCCGTTCAGGTCATGATCCCAGGGTTCTTGGATCCTGCCCACCATAGGGCTCCCTGCTCATCAGGGAGCCTATTTCTCCCTCTCCCTCTGCCGCTTCCCCTGCCTGTGCTCTCTCTCTCTCTCTCTGACAAATAAATAATATATTTGTTTTTTATAGTGGTCTCCATGCCCAATGTCTGGCTTGAATTTATGACCCTGAGATCAAGAC
Organism: Neomonachus schauinslandi; assembly: GCF_002201575.2. NCBI lineage: Eukaryota > Metazoa > Chordata > Mammalia > Carnivora > Phocidae > Neomonachus > Neomonachus schauinslandi. The sequence goes on from NC_058404.1 coordinate 147,968,448, forward strand.
CTGAGATCAAGAGTCAGATGCTCCACTGACTGAGCCACCCAGGCACCCCCCACAACCTCCAGTTGTAATATTTACTTTTTATTTTTAAAAAATATTTTATTTATGTATTCATTCATTTTGGAGAGACAGAGAGAGTGGGGGAGGGGCAGAGGGAGATGGAGAGAGAGAATCTCAAGCCAACTCCATGCTCCGCGCGAAGTCCAATGCAGAGCTTGATCTCATGACCCTGAGATCATGACCCAAGCCAAAATCAAGAGCCAGACTCTTACCCAGGTGCCCCTAAATATAATTTTTATTATTAAGTATTTATTTGGTTCTCCTATTTGGATTAAGACTACTTAATTCTATCTCATCCCCCATGTAGATAGGGGTTAATTTCCCATAAATTGTGTGTCATTATTTTTCATATATCTAAAGAAAATTGATAAACCACACTTGAGTTATTCATGCTTGCAGGTAAGAAGAGTTGAGGTCATTAATAATTCCTCAGACATCTTCCTTGTATAATCTTTGTTTTTACCTTTTTATTCTCTTTTATGATTTGGGCACAGATGCTACATTTTTTAATGCACACTTTTCACATATAATACCCCTCAAATCAGGAGTTATAACAGATGGCTTCTTACTGTATTAAATTTGACATTTAAATGTCTTTTAAGAGATTATATAAAATTTGGCATTGAAAGAAAACATATGTAAATAGAAGGCACAGGAAGAGAGAGGCAGGATTTAATTTTGATATTAGTGAGGAATATATTTGTTGTTTTCGCAATGAAAGCAATGCTGTATTTCTTTGCAATGGAAAAACCATAAAAATTATAAACAGAAGCAGCATTGTTTTGTCATTGAGATATATAGAATAGTTTTTGTTCCACGTAGCAAGGAGTGCATATGAATGTGAAAAAAGGTGTAAAATGTTTTGGAAAAAAAGAAATCTCACTAACAACAAGTTCTATGATTCAATTGTGTATGGCATAGGGCTAATAGCAATACCTGATAATGTTTAATTGTTTTCTTTTCTATCTTAGTGCTACCGAAAATAATGTAATCTAAGATTGGGAAAAGGGTAATTTATACCACTAATTATTTCTCCATGAAGCTTTAAATCCTGACTTTCTCAACTTTTAAAAGACACTTAAAGATTATTTTCATTTCTCCATTTGTCTAAAATAGTCATTCTCAACCTCTAAAATCTGGTGGATATATGGAATATCTTACATTAAATGCTTCTTGCGATAATGATGAAATAAATGCCAGGATAAATGCTAAAGCAACTTACCAGGGAAAAATTAAATTCTGGATTGCATTATTGTAAGAGATTATCTTCACATGGAAAATTAACAAACTTTTCCCATTTTATAAAAATAACATATGAGTATATGTAATAGCTATTATGACATTATAAGAGGAAAGCAGAGAAAATGTTAAGCAAATTTTTACTCAATACCTCTTTTTGCCAAATATACTAGATTTAATAAATGTGAATAATAATAATATATCAACAATATAATGTTGATAATTCTCTCAGGCTTTTGAACTCCAAATTACTCTTTGAAATATGATAAGTAAATCTTAGTTAATATTTAATATTTACACTTTTAATGCAAAATGCTTATGCTGTGTATCATTTCTAAATCTCTTTCACCTACTTTTTACTTCAGAAATCATTGCATTTTGACTAATTCATGCTCCATTTAAGATATAATCGGTTTAATTTTCCACAGAACTTGACTGCCATTCTTTGTATAATTAATAAATTTTCTTCTTCTCTGACATGTACCTAAAGAGAACAAAGTTATTGCTAATGGAATGACCTTATTTCCAAGATTAATGGTAAGCAAAGAATTCTTCTGAAAGGATCTAATGCCCAGTCTTACAGCTATATAAACCCTTTTTAAAATTCATGGCCTGGTGTTATCTTCAACTATGTCAGTCTTCTCACTCAAGCATCACCAGAAATTTATATGATTAGTCAAAGAATTATTGGCTTCCATACTCTTTATCATTCCAAGAAATTTCTTAATCTCTTATATTATAAAGAGGAATCACAGCATGAAATACTTGAAATGTGCTTTATGAATGTCCACTCTATTTTTATCTAATTTTAAAAAGAGTTATGGACTGCCAAAGGGAATGCTTTCTCCATATAAATACAGTGAAAGTTTTCCTTTGTAAAACAGTGGAATTGTTTATCTACTTTCACTGTGAAAATAAATATTAAATATATGGTTCATTTATTTAGATCTTTTATTCCCTTGTTTTAAATTTGGGCAGAGACACAATGGCTTACTTACAGAATTTCAGAAGGACAAATGTGACTTTGACATGATCCTTTTGACTACTGTGCAGAAAATACACCAAAGGAATGGGGAGGAGGTCAGCAAAGAGAGAAGGTGAAGGCGATTGCAATAATTTATTAACAATACTGCGTTGGCTTGGATGGTACAGTGTCAGGTGAGGGGTAGTGAGAAATAGTGGGATTCAAGATGTGTTGTAAGATTGGCACTTTCAAAATATAATGTCATATTAGATGTGAGAGTTTAGAGAAAGAGTAAAATCGGGATGATTTTGAGTGTTTTGTTTTGTTTTACAACTGGAGGATAGAATTTTTGAGTTTCTGAGAGAAGGAAGATAACAGTAGGTGGAGATTGGATCTGGAAGTAATCAGTACCCGAGTATTAGGTAAGTGTTATATTTGAGGTGTTTACTGGACAGTTAAGTGAAAATATAGCAATAATTCAACATTTAGCATTCTGAGGAACGGACAAACTGTTTTCCAAAGTGGATGTACCATTATATATTCCCACTAGCACGTATGAGTCTTCTGATTTCTCCATACCCTTAACAACATTTATCTGACTTTTCTATTCTAGTTATCTTTGTGGGTGTGAGGTGGTATCTCACTGTAGTTTTGATTTCCATTTCCCTAGTAACTAATGAGCATCCTTGTGCTTATTGGCGATTTATGTAACTTGTTTGGAGAAAAATCTATTCAAATCCTTAGCCCAGTTTTTAAATTGTGTTATTTGTGTTCTTGTTGAGTGGTAAGCATTCTTCGTATATTCTGCATATAAGTCCGTTATCATGTAGATGATTTGCAAATATTTCCTTCCATTGTTTGTGGATTCTCTTTTCAGTTTCTTACTAGTGTCCTTTAATGCACAAAAGTTTTAAATTTTGATGAAGTCCAATTTATTTATTTATTTTTCTTTTGTTGCCTCTGCTTTTGATGTCATATCTGAGAAACTACTGCCAACTTATGGTCATGAAGATTTAACTCTATGTTTTGTTCTAAGAGTTTTAGCACTTTAGCAGTTGCATATTGGTCTATGGTTCATTTCTAGTTAATTTTTATATATAGTGTGTGGTAGGGGTTCAACTTAATTATTTGCATGTGGATATACAGTTATCCCAACACCATTTGTTGAAAGACTGTTCTTTTCCCCATTGACTGTTCTTGGCAGCTTTATTAAAAACCAGTTGACTATAAATGTAAGGCCTTATTTCTGGACTCTCAATTCTAGTCCACTGCTCTGTCTGTGTATCTTTATGTCAGTACCACGCTGTATTGATTAATTTTATAGTAACATTTGAAATTGGGAAGTGTGCGCTCTCTAACTTTGTTCTTCCTTTACAAGATTGTTTTGTCTATTCTAGATCCTTTGCATTTACACATGAATTTTAGAATCACCTTGTCAATTTTTCCAGAAAGGGCAATTTTTCTGGGATTGTGAGAATAATTGCACTGAATCTATGCATCAATTTCAGGAGTACTACCATCTTAAAATATTGTCATCTGATCCATGAACATGAAATATCTTTTCATTTATTTCGGTCTTTAAAATTTTATTTCAATGGTGTTATCCTTAGGAATGATAAACTTGAATCCAGTTTTCATCGGATTAAGGGATAAAGTGAAATGCAGAGAGAGATTTAGAATATAGTGGATTTGCTGGTGACTTACCATGAGTTTCATAAAGTATAATGGAAGGGTCTCAGGAAAGGGTATCAGATGGTTCAGAAAATGAAATACATGAAGCCATATAGGGATTAAAGTCTAAGAGAAAAGTAGACATTTCTATGGTAAGTAAGGATGTTAATTAACTTTTCATAGTTCTTTGTCTATTTAAATATATAGTTTTGAGAAATGGCAGTTTATGGATTTTGCCTATTTTATTGGGCTGTTTGTCATTTTCTTATAGATTAATAACCATAGCTATGTATATATACTAGAAATAAGGCCTTTGTTTTATACACATATACATGTGTATATGTATTATCTATTTATGTGAATATACATTTATATACATTTATATTTATAAATATTGATTTATATTTACTGATATAAATATTCATATATTTTCTTCTTCCTAATGTGTGGTTTAATCTTTCATGTTCCTAATGATGATATTTGATAAAAAGGCTTTTTTTCCCTTTTAAATGAAGTCCAATGTGTCAACATTTTTTTTTTTGTTTGTGCTTTATTCATTCTGTCCAAGAAATCTTTACCCTACCCAAGGTAAAGAATAACTTCTTTGTTTTCTTCCAGAAGCTTTATCTTTTAGCCTGACTTTAAGTTTATGATTTAATGTAAATTAATTTTTGAGTATTGTGAGGTAGAAGACAATGTTTATTTTTTTCCATGCAGATATCCATTCCCTTCAGCATCATCTATTAAAACATCCATCTTTTCTTATGAAAATTGACACTTTGTCAAAAATCAAGTGACCAGATATGTGTGGGCCTATTTTTCGATTCTATTTTATTCCATGATCTCCTTGTATATTCACACATTGCCTTAAATAATATTATGTTTAAGATTTGCTAATGTAAGTTCCCTGTTTTGTTTTTCTTATTCAAACTTGTCTCAGCTACTCCATGTTGTGTATTTCCATATAAAATTTAAAAATAAGTTGATCAATTTCTACCCAAAGAACCCCAATGGGATTTTGATTATGACTGCATTGAAAGTAAAGATCAGTTTGAAGAGAGTTAGACCATAAAATGTAAAGGAGAGAATGGGGAAGATCATAAATGGTGAGCCTAACAATGCAGTTAAGAGTTCCTGCAAAAATTGCTAATGTACGTAAGTTTTTGTTAGAAAGATCACCTTCCTGTCAATGGAGAGTAGATTGAAGAGAGAGGGGTTCTTCTGAAGAGATTTAGTGGGATTAGAAGAGGTATGTGAAGAGGTAGGAGAGCTCAGAGGTCCTTTTCAGTGAGAGGAACTGAGGCAGGGTCAGTGGGGATGGAGTGGGAAGAGACAGAGACATATGGAACCTATAGAAGAGACAAGACTTTGTTATTGATAATATTTGTTACTTTTGACCTTGTTCAGTCATGACTAGGGCATTTGGATGAAGTTTAGGTTAAAAGTTTCTTATGGAAATACAATGTCTCTGATAATCCTAGGATTCAAATTTAGGAAGCAGTGTGTTGATTTTTATTCTGGATGTATCCTTCTTATTTGTGTATAGAACTGTAACAGAGTTCACCAAAAGCTGGTTTGAGAAGTACCAACCTAGATCATAGACCTAATACACTTTTACTTGAACAGCACTTGTCAATGTTCTTCCCTAAGAACCAGACACATATCCAGCTATATATTCCACATCTCTTGAGTTTTTACTAGCATCACCTATTTCTCATGACCCAAATAGATTTTGAGCTCTTTTTCTCCCACCCCAAGCCCAATCCATTAGTTCATCTTTTTTCTCTGCCTTCTCCTTTTTGCTATCTCCCATTTTTACCATCTCAACTGCTACCATCCTAGACCAAGCCACTAGACCATTGAACTTGTCTTTGTTCCACCTGTATTCTCCTGGTAGAGGATCTAATGTCCACACAGCAGTCAGAGTAATTTTTAAAGTGAACATCAAATCGTGACACTAATCTGCCCAAAACATGATGCTTCTGACTATAAGTCAGAGTAAAATGAAAAAGTCCTTATCAGTGTGCAGTGTCTGCATACCTCTTAGTCACATCATCTTTTACTTTTCTTTCTCTTGTTCACCCACTCTAGCCACACTAGTGTTCTGGCCTTTTTTCTGAGCTCGGCTGGCTATTTCTTACTTCAGAGCGTTCGTACTTCCAGTTCCCTCTTGCTGAAGTATTCCTGTGCTAGAGCTTTGTGTGTACCCTCTGTACAACCCTCACCTGCTCAAAGGAGTTTTCTCTGACTTCCAAAATTATACAACCTCTCTGCCAGCTTAACTTGTTTTATGTTTTTTCTTCATAAGTTTTTTTTTTTTTTTTTAAAGATTTTATTTATTTATTTGAGACAGAGAGAATGAGAGACAGAGAGCATGAGAGGGAGGAGCAGACTTCCTGCCGAGCAGGGAGCCCGATGCGGGACTCGATCCCGGGACTCCAGGATCATGACCTGAGCTGAAGGCAGTTGCTTAACCAACTGAGCCACCCAGGCGCCCTCTTCATAAGTTTTTTAAGTACCTATATTTTATTGTAAATTATTTGTTAGTTGTTTGAGTGCCCCTCCAGAATATAAGGTGTATAAGGAGAGGAACTTTGTCTTACTGTCACAGATGATTATCTCCAGCACTTCTATGATATGCATGCCATGTAATAGAGACTCAAAAATATTCATTGAATGAATAAATAAATACGGAATGAAGTGAAGGTAATTTTTGGGAAAATGGATAAAAATTATGGAGATTTACTGTATTTTGCATATTGAATGACCCACAAGACTTTAACATTTTTTTAATATACATCAGGAAATCTGGAGAAGTATCCACTTAAAGATTTTTCTCTCTGATTCACTGAGAAGAGCTAGATAATGTGCTCCTACACTAAAGTATATTATTAACAAGGCTTAAATTTTTTTATCAAATTATTTTGAAATCCTCCAAAACTCCCTATCACAGAACCATGTTCTAGTTTTCTAGCATCTTTTTTGATCCTAATTTCCTCAAATGAACTACGTTTTTATTTATTGATTTTCTGCTTAGCTCCAGTGAAATGTAATTTCATTGAGTTGGCTCCTTGCTATATTAGGTCACACCTGTTTTCCCAGGATCTAGAATAGCTCCTGGCACAAAGGAGATTGAAAAGCTGTTTGTTGAATGAGTATCTTTGGAGCAGAGCTTAGGAAATATCAGGGTGAGATCTTATTCCTTTACATATATTACCTAGTCTATGATTTGCTATTGTTGGGTCTTTCGTTGTGTAGAAGAACTTAGCTATGTTCAGGTGAGTGGTAACAGATGTGACACCGTATGTGATACATATATGGTGAAAACAAATGGAGACATAAAAGGCAAGCCAAGCAAATAAGAATAGCCCTGACTGCTGTAGGTAAATCTTTGGGAAATGAAATAATACAACAATAAATTATATGCTTGCAAGAGAGCTTTATTAGTGGAAGTAAAGAAATTCAAATTCCAAAGCTGTTGTTATCCATTTCCTTTGGTAGACATGATATAACTCACAGATGCCATCACAGTAGAACCAAATTTACACATAAGAACATAGAATAAGATTTTGATTTGTTAGAAGTAGTATGTAAATCTATGTTCCTGGAGGGAAACATTTCGTAGACCCATATCTGAGGATAAAAAATTATTTGGTGTTAGTAACTCAAAATTTAAACTAAAAGTTGCATTAATTTCATTTGATTGTCCTCCAAATTCTTCTCTCTCCACACACTCACACTACTACCATCAGACATAGTGTTATTGCAAAGAGAGTGAATTCTCTATCTCACCTGTTTTTGGCTTCCTTGCAGGAAGGATTGAAATACATGTCTAGTTCTTTTTTTTTTTTTAAGATTTTATTTATTTATTCATGAGAGACAGAGAGAGAGAGAGGCAGAGGCAGAGGGAGAAGCAGGCTCCCCGCAGAGCAGGGAGCCCGATGCGGGACTCGATCCCAGGACCGTGAGATCACGACCTGAGCCAAAGGCAGACGCTTAACCGACTGAGCCACCCAGGCGTCCCTACATGTCTAGTTCTAACCAGTGGATTCTGAGAAGTTGCATAGGCCATCCTGGTTTTGGCAATTAATAATTGACGTGTCCCCTTTACTCTGTCTTACTCTGATGTCTGGACTTTGGAGGCTATGTGTTCTAGAGGCAGCATTTGAAAGTCATGAATCACACCTGCATCAGAATGTGATGTGATGTGAGGAAGAAATAATCCTCTGTTATGTAACACACTAATAGTTTCTAGAGTTGCTACCATACCATGATGAGCCTATTACAAATAATACAGTGATTTAATTTATATCTAAATAATGTTATATTAAATACACACACATATAAACATATTTAGTTTTTAAAATATAAACCAAGACTAATAATCCTGGTATCCCTTTTAGTTTCTTTAGTACCAGAACACTTTTATGAAATAGAACTTTACTTATTTATTTGTTGCAAATATAATATCTTCATTTTTATTTCACAATATTAGTGAACAGGGGAGGAATTTGGGTCTATCAAGAACAAACAGAAACTGAAAGCAGTTTGCATGGGGTCTCTATTGCCCACTAACAGTGTAATTTCGGGCAAATTAGTCATCTGGGCTTTACTGTCCTTATCAATAAAATGAAACAGCAATACTAATAATTGTTGTGGAGATTGTATATCAAGTGATAGTTCCAAGGAGAATGCTTGGGGAATGGCAGGAAATTAATACTTGCTTTGAAGAGTTTATATCTGCTGAACGGGAGAATGGCAGTTTGGTATTAAGATGTGTCTGGAAGTATGCTGAATCTGGAATTTGGTCTTTATGGGTTAGATTAAAGAGCTAGGGCAGAAGTCAAAATCTTCTAGACTTACTGATCTTTTTATGGCTTTATTTTATTTTTTTTTAAGAATTGATTTCTTTATTTTAGAGAAAGAGAGAGAGAATGCGTGCACGTGTGAGTGGGGGAGGGGTAAAGGGAGAGGGAGAGAGAATCTCAAGTAGACTCCCTGCTGAGCATGGAGCCTGATGTGTATGGGGCAGGGAGCTCGATCTCACGCCCCTGAGATCAAGACCTTAGTGGAAATCAAAAGTTGGACGCTAAACCGACTGAGTCACCCAGGTGCGCCTCTTACGGCTTTATTTATGTAACAAAGAGATTATTGCAGGAAAAAAAATGCTTCCTTTAAAAAAACTCTTGGAACAGTATTATTTATATGTATGACTTGGTTGCTATGTGTTACTTCATCTCATATGCTGCTCATAACTCTATGTGTCAATACCAGTATCATTATCATTTTATAGATAAGGAAAACAAGCACACAGAAAGTCGGTATTTTGCTTGGGCTTTCCTCTTATGAAGTGTTGATCCTGGATATGGACCAACTTGGCCAGACTCTAGCATTGTAGCATCCGTATTTTGTATCCTACAAATTCTATTCCTATCACAAGTATTTTGTTTGAGTTTATTTATTTTATTTATAAAAAATCATCTCAGAGAAGATCCATTACATTCACAGATGAATGTGAAGTTACCTTGTGTTCTCTAAATGGGTGAAAAAGATAGAAATTCATCATCGTCCAAAGGATAAAGGAAATTTCTTTCTGGAGGCCGGTGTTCAAAATGAGTCATCATTAAAGTCAATATCACTTAAATCCTGAAGATAAAATAGACAAAGGAGAAAGAAAATGTTTCTGTTGGTGGTGAGAACAACATTCTGACTCGAGGCTTATTTTGGTTTTGTGACAGAGTTTTGAATATATCCTTTCAATGCTTATCAGAAGTGTTGTTGCTACTGGTTCTTTGACAAGAAGACCTGCTCACATTCCTATGTAAGTTTTCCTACCATACTCAGATGCCTTTACATATTCTGTTGGGCAAGTGATAGGCAAAATAAAAACTCCCACTCCACACTTTTCCAGAAGTAGGCAGATGATAAAGACAGTGGATAAAGAAGAAATCCCTATGGGGAGAGAAATCCGCAACCCCCTAGAGAATTTTTGGACTCTTCTGATACCTCTCCAGCATGTTCCACAGCTTCAGGTTATATTATATCATAATGGTATGATTACAAAAATATCCTTGGAATAGAAATTTCTTTTTAAAATGAGGACATTCACTAATAATCCCTGTAACTAAAAGGGAGAGTGTCCATATGCTTGCTTTGCAATGTCTTATCCTTTTATATCTCTTACAGTGTTTTTGCAATAACTTCATAGTTTCATTTTAGGTTAAATAATCATTTTTATAAGTGAGAATATTTCCTTGTCCAGATTTAAATAAAGATGATGTGACAAAGATGTCCCATCATAGAGCAACACAGCAGTTGTGAAGTTCAGCTCTTTAAAATATAATTAGTATACTTCCAAGCAAGATGTACCATTGTTCCATTACCCAGTTATAAAAATAGGTAGATTGATATTTCAATCTAGGATAAAACCATCAAATCACACAGGTAGGATTTTGCATCCATGCTGCCAGTTTACACCCTCTTATTTAAATTTTAATGCATAAATAGGAGTAATTTATATATTCTGCTGTCTTAGAGTTCAATCAAAAGTAAAGGATTCTAAGAAGCAAATGGGGATGCCTGGCTGGCTCAGTCAGTAGAGCATGTGATTCTTGATTTTGGGACCATAAGTTCAAGCCCCATGATGCACATAGAGATTACTTTAAAAAATATAAAGAAGCACATGGACTAGGATAAACCTATTTCTGGGTGCCAAATAAATGCATTTGAATACTTTGTGGGGAAAAAAAGTAAAGGACTCTATTTTCTGAATTTATATTAAAATTTTTAAAGTTTATGAAGATAGCATTAGTATTAGATTAACTAAATTTTTGACAGTGAGTATAATTACATCAATTTTCATAAAATGATTTCTTTGAGATTTAAGAAATTAGTTGCTGCAAATGTGGCATTGGAAAATATAAAACATTAAAAGTTATATTTAAATGTAAAAATATTAAAATGTTACCTTTTCACTGAAGTAATCATGATTGCTTTGAACATTTCCCAATTAAAAATAAAGAAAAAAAGTGGTTTGCTTCCTTTAGTTATTTTAATATTTTTCCTTTTAGAATGTTTGCTATTAGAATACATAGCTACTTTATTTTTTATTATTTTTTAAAGATTTTATTTATTTATTTGACAGAGAAAGACATAGCGAGAGAGGAAACACAAGCAGGGGGAGTGGGAGAAGGAGAAGCAGGCTTCCTGCTGAGCAGGGAGCCTGATGCGGGGCTCGATCCCAGGACCCTGGGATCGTGACTGGAGCCGAAGGCAGATGCTTAATGACTGAGTCACCCAGGCACCCCACATAGCTCCTTTATATTCAAACGATTACAGAAGAAATTCTTCTTGGCGTAATACTGTTGTCTGCATTTCATAATTTATTAAATTGTATAGTCCTTAAAAAAGATTATCCATTGTGATACTGATAGAAAATAGTATTTTCTCTGATAATTCTTAATTTCTATTTTGGGTTAAGATTTTTACTATGCACAGATATATATACATATAATACACACGTAGATGCACACACTATTGTATTTTGTTGAATACTCAACTTTTTCGCTGATGGCATACATAATTAAAAAAATGGTTTTAGGCTACCAGCAAAGGCTTTGAATAAGGATCATCGAATCAATAGGATCATATAGAAAATATAGTTTATGTTTTACTCAGATATAATGCATTATATATTTGATCTAGCATGAAAACAAAGTAAAAGTATCAATCCATTCATCAACATGGATCGATCTCAACAACATTAATACTCGGTGAAAAAAGCAAGTTGCAGAAAGATATACAACTATATGTCTTGTTTATGTAAAATTTTAAAGCCTCACAAAACTCCCTTTTTAAGTGCCATATACGTGCATGCTAAAATTATATAAACAAGCCAGGGAAGCCTATACACAAACTTCAGAATGGTTTACATCTGGGATGAGTCAAAGGAGAATCAAATTTCCAGGGGAAACTTCAGCAGTCCTGACATCTATTTATTTTACTACAAAGAGAAAGGTCCATGTGGTAACTTGTTTACATTTGTAAAATATAGATGGTGAGTAAATGGATTTTTAGAAATTCTTTTAATATTCAGGGCAAAGCAATGTGCTTTTAATTACTGAATTTATAACTTGATACATGGTCTAACCATATAAATATTGTCCACTTAGACATCTTTTAAAAAAACAATTGTAGGGGCTCCTGGGTGGCTCAGTCAGTTAAGTGCCTGCCTTTGGCTCAGGTCATGATCCTGGGGTCCTGGGATGAAGCAGGGCATTGGGCTCCCTGATCATCAGGGAGTCTGCTCTCCCTCCCTGTCTGCCTCTAGCCCCCCAACCCTGCTAGCTCATGTTCTCTCTCATCTCTCTCTCAAGTAAATAAAATCTTGAAATAAATAAAATAAATTAATTAAAATAAATTAATTAAAAAAATAAAAAGCAATTATAAAAGGTCTCCCTCAGATTCTTCTTGTATTTATTGTTCTTTGCACAAACACATTCAAAATACAAATCAAAACCAGGAATTTCATTGTAGGAGATTTCTGTGGGGGAAAACATTAACATATTTACTTTAATAAAGTGGAAATTCATACTTGCAGAAAATCATCTGATTGTAAGGAACACAAGTGGGAACGTTAAAATAAGAAAGGAAAATGAAATTGTCTCATGTGTACACGGTTTTACAGATTTCCTCATTATTTCCCAAAGCACTTCACTTCTAAACTTCTTAAATGAGAGAAAATTAAGTGACTTAGATAAGGTCATGTCACTATAAAATGACTTTCTCCAACCTAAACTCTGCCTCTTTAGAACTGTCATTGCTAAATCTCAGCCTTACCTTCCACTTTAGAGAGTAAATTCATTTCCCTGTAGAAAATGCCATTCTAGCCTACCTCTCATGTGTGGCTAAGTTAGTGATGCTGGTGAACATCTCCAGAGCATGCCTGTTTAGTATGTTGCTGCCACTCATTTCTACCTACCCTTATTTTTTATATACACACATCCTGACACACACACGCATTCACAAACATATGTCACAACTTTGGCCTCTCCTTTTAAATGGTAAATCCTTCCTCTTAATGATTATCTCAAGTAAAAAAGGTGGGGGGTATTTTATTTACCAGTATTTCTCCCTACATGCTCAAGATATTCCTTCAAATCATTCTTGACTTTTCCCTTGACATTTTCTTTTTTTTTTTTTAAAGATTTTATTTATTTATTCATGAGAGATAGAGAGAGAGAGAGGCAGAGGCAGAGGCAGAGGGAGAAGCAGGCTCCCCGCAGAGCAGGGAGCCCGACACGGGGCTCGATCCCAGGACTCTGGGATCATGACCTGAGCTGAAGGCAGACGCTTAACCGACTGAGCCACCCAGGCGTCCCTTCCCTTGACATTTTCAAAAAGGGAGTTATTTCTACAATTTACCCAGTGAAGAGAAATCTTATAAGCAGTCCAACAGCTAGCCATTAATATCTTCACAGGTATTAATTTGATACACATTTTTCTCACATTAGAATCTCTGAAATTCCATTTAAAATGATTTGGTACTTAAATAAGTAATATATTTTTACACAGAAAGTCACAAAATAGACCAAAACATTTTCTGGTGCAGAGCTGTTTATTAGAGCTTCTACCTTACTTAATTGTGTACATATTATCTATCATCTATCTATCTATCATCTATTTAATAGTACCTAAAGTAATAGTCTGTCATAGGTTAAATAAATAAATGTTATATAATATTTTCCCTTATTTACTCATAAGTATCTGAACTCTCACCTATAAAATTTGGTAAGTGTTTTTGTTTTTCCTTAAGCGTCACCTACTGTCATCAGCGACAACCATTCTGACCCCACCTAGAAACCTGGAAGAATGTCTGAAAATAAATGCTGTTTGTATGTAGATGAAATGAATTCTAGCGACAGTCATGAAACAGCTCATCAGGGACAAATTAAGCTATGGGTTGCAGTCCAATTTTAGCAATAAAAATATAGGTTCTAATAAAGTGATTATAGCAGTACATATAGTAGCTATTTGCACATTTTGAAGCAGGGATACAGAAAAACTGTTGGGTCAATCATTAAATCATTTTAGGTGCCGTTTTATACAAAATAAAATGCTATCCACTGTGATAAATATGAAGATCAATAAAATGTTATTAATATAATGTTCATATTCTTTTCAGGTTTTAGATTCCCGAATTGTACCTTCAAATTACAATAGTTACCATTTAAAATCTTTTCTGAAATACCACAGAGAGCTTACCTTTTGATTTCAACATTTCCTTCATCTACTTTGGGATTTATCAAATAATTGCATATTAGTTAATTCATGATCTATTTGGGGCACAATAAATATAATTCTCTTTATTTTCTTATAATGATCTTAATTTCCATTCCAAAGTTCTTATAATCTTAACTTCCATTCCTGGTATAATCAATAAATTTTTCCTCCTGTAGAAAATACCTAAAAAGAATAGATGTAGTCAAATAATTTTTAATAGTATTACCGGATATCCAACCTTTGTGACAGGCAAAGAGTCCTTCTATTATGATCTGAGACTCAGTCCCACAGCTATTTTAAAATCTTTTTGTGCTTAGGGTGTAGCTGTTATATTTATTCATGTCAGTCTTTTCATTCAAGCATCACCAGAACTTTATATGGTCAGTCAAATAATTAATCATTTCCATGACATTTACCTTTTCAGAAAACTTTAATCTTTTTTATTATAATGAGAAATCATAGCAAGTCTGGGTTGAAATGTCCATTTAAGCTATTTTAAATAGATATCTCAAAGGCTAAGTCAACATTTTGTCTACACAAATAAAGTGGAACATGTCCCCAGTAGAACAGTAGAGTTGCTTATTTTTGCTGGAAAAAGGCTTTTGTCAATACCTGGTTCATATATTAAATCTCCTCTCTTTGTCATAATTTGGACAAGGTATACATGGCAGTGTGCACTATTGTAAAATAATGAGATCTGATGAACATTTCATATGATCATTTTGAGTCTTACTTTAAAAAAAAAATCAAATGGGGTGGGAGGTATACAATGATAGAAGCAGGGAAGCCAGTTAGGAGGTTGTTACAAAAACCCAGGAGTTATGTCATAGCAACAGTACAGGTATGATGACAAATGACTAGATTCTGCATAATATGAAGTTTCAACTTCCTAGATTTGTTGAAAGATTGTATGTATAATTTTAGAAAAAGAGAGCAATCAAGGACAATGCCAAGAATTTAGCCATCAGCAATTGGAAAACTAATGTTGACATTTACTGAAGAAAGATAGAAAAACAGGTTGGTAGAGGGAAGATCAGGAGATTGGTATTCAACAGATAGGATATTTGAGATGCTTATATAACACCCAAGTAAAGTCAAGTAAGCAGCTGAATATATGAATCCAGAATTCAGAGAATATATCCAGGTTTTAGATAGAAATTTAGGAATCACCAACATGACATTATTTACATGGCATTTAAGCTATGTGATGGGATGAGACCAGCAAGGATATACGTGTAGAGAGCAAAAAGAGAAGTCCAAAGACTGATCCTTGGGACATTGGAGTATTAAGAAATCAGGGAGACAAAAGGAATCAGCAAATGTGAAATCTTATGGAAGATAGGAGAAAATTTGTAAGAATATGGTATCCTGGGAAATTGCTGAAGAATGTATTTTAAGGAGGTGGGAGTGAGCAAATGAGTCAAATGCTATAAATAGGTCAAGTAAGTTGAGAAGCAAGACATGACCACTGATTTAGTAGCATGAACGTCATTGGTCTTTGGCCAGAAACTTTCAGTGAGATTAAGTGTAGAAAGCCTGAGTGGAAGATGCTTAAGGGAGATTCCTAAGAAAAAAATATAGGAAATAGTTTAAGTGACAGAATGGCTGTAAATATATATCAAGTAGGGTCCTGTCAGAAGAGAAAATACATTTATTTGAACAAAGGTCACATAATATAACTGACTGTGTTAACCAAGTGTTGAGAAGTGAAAAGGCAAAAGGAAAACTTTAGGATACACCCCTGATCCATGGGTTTAGGGGAACTAAGAGAAGAAATATTTTTAAAAGCTTATATTTTTGTAAGTAGGCTTTGCCTGGCTGGTACCCTAAATTCTGAAAATGAGGCACAGGCTGGTTCTGGTTGGTATCTCTGAGAGGGAGTGATAAGATTGGTTTGGGGTGTAATGGAAAAATTGCAAACATGGACCAACTATTGCTACTATAATGATTTGTTGTTGCTGTAATAAAGAGACATTGTTGGGAAAAGCTGATAGGAATAGAAAGACATAGGAGTGTCCCTTATCTCTTTCTTCAGACCCTCTATGGAAAAAGTCTAATAGATCACTAGCAGAAGGAGGAATGGAATATGGTTTGCGGGTTTTCAGCCTTACCTTCACAGAGTACAGAAGGATGGCCTTGAGCTAAGACAATAGCTTACTGACAGTTGTAGTTCATCCCTTTGGTTACTCAGCATTTAACACTCCTTTCTATATATGTTTCAATTTCTATACAACAAATAAACTTCATGCCTTCGTCTAAGAAGGTCTAAATATCCTGCATACAAATGAAGATACAACCCATTTCATGTTTATTTTGCTTTCAGCCCAGACTTCAGGAGATTGCAGCTCTTTACCTGAGTAGGGGAAGTGACCTAAACTTTTATTTCTGGAAGGTTAGGATCCTCACTGGTCCCATCTTTTCTTTTTTAAGTTATATAATTTTCCATTAATTTTTCCTAAGAGAAAAGAAACTCTACAAAAAACCCCTGAGTTGCAGGCAGTCTATCTTGAGACCACTGTCTAGTTACAACCTGATTTTTTTTTCTTTTTTAGATTCATTGGTAGTCTGGAGTCATCCCAATTTCAAACTCATTTGGAATATTTTCGATTCTCAAGGGTTCATTCTTCTCATGGGACACAAGATCTCCAAATCAGCAGAGTTCAGAACTGTGGAGATTGCCTGGGTTACTAAGTATCAAAGTTAGAGAAGCTGCTCATACTTCGACCCCATTATCCCAGAAGCTATGTATTATAATCATGGTGGAAAGAATATTTGAAGCCAGTACTGTGGCTTATAAGATAGAAGTGCATCTTTTCAGGAATCTTGGTCTCCCAACTGGCGCCAGAATTGAATTGTTAGTAAACCATTCCGCCATTCTATCAGGCCAGCTGCTTTTGATGATGGGTTGCCTGGCAAGACCTATGAATCCTTTGGCTGTGAACACATTACTACTCTTCCTTTCCTGTGAAATGGGTCCTGGAAAGGAGACAGTATTATGTGGAACATTATTGTGGCAAATAAGGCATTTAGTAAGTCTGTAGATGATGTTGCTGACAGAATACTATGGGAAGGGACAGTTAGTCTATATCAAGGATACGAACCTATTTCTGTGTGAACAAAATCCTACTCCGTTCATAATAGGAGTAGTCTATAACCAGTCTGTCACCAAGTGGGCTGATTGATTCCTTTGGGGAGTGGGGCTCTATTGAGGGCTCAGCTTTGGTCCCCGCTGCTGCCAGGAGATGCTGAGCCATGTCAGACTGTATAAGTGAAAGTCTATGTTGTTAATATCATGCCTGGCCTCCATCTTGTCCACTGTGGTCACTTTATACATGGGCCTCTTAAATAAGCTTGTGATTGCCGGGGAAAAGGATGGCCAACGTTCACAAACATGTCATCATGTACACTTAGTTATTGAGAGCTTCCCCAAAGGTAGAAGCCCTTGATAAGCATTCACATCATTTTCCAGTAGCTTAGTGGAACACTATACAACAACAACAACAACAACAACAAATTATAAAATGGAGAAACACACATAGAGAATCCTGCAAATGTTCTTTAATATTGATCAAAAGAAGCAAGACTCAAAATAATGTATGTAGTAGTATTTATTTTATAAAAAGTTAAAAAATAGGCAAAGCTAAACAATGTTATTTTAGGGAATGCATCAGAGGAGGTAATATTAAAAAGAAAAACAGAATTAATGACCTTAACTCACTAGTTTTTAACTCTAGAGGTAAGGAAGGGGTAGATTGGTAAAAGGACACATAAAAGTGTCCCATGAGGTGATAGAAATGTTTTATAACTTGTTATGAAATTTCCAGTTGATGGTGGCTACATGTGTGTTTGCTTTAGAATTATTATAATGTACATCTAATGGTCTTTTTTGAATGTGTCCTAGATCTCACCAAAAAAAAAAAAAGCCTTAAAATGTATAGCTAAGATTTTTGACACACTGAATATAATAAATGAGGGAGACAGAGAATTTGCAAAAGTCCCCAGTTTTCTGGTTTGGGTGAATTTCCTGTGTCTCAAACCTGATTCCTGTCTTCTCATTCCCAGTGGCTTGTTCTTCACAAAGGACCTGACATCAATTCAGAGCATTAGCACTTTTCACTCAACCTAACCTCTGTCAATACAGTCAAAAGAGAAAGAATGAACACTAAAGAAAAACCAAAATATTATTGTAATGATAGATGTAACTCAAATTTCATTCCCTCATGACTAATGGACCAGAACATTTCATAGTACTTCGTAATAAAAGCAAAAAAGATAAATCTTCCTCTGTGATAAAATGTCATGTTTATTCAAAAATGCCAAATTTTTCTTGGATTAACACTCTTCTTTCACTCCATGAAAAACTCAATTAAAGACTGTTCTAGAAATGATACTATTATACCACATAATGTTCCACTAGCAATTATGATTTAAAAAGGCTTTATAGTCTGTTCATATTTACATTTTAGTTCATCTTTTTCATCTTGTTTTTTATCCACTCATATTTATAAATTCTTTCATAGGACTGAAATTTGTACCAAAAAAAAAAAAAAGAGCTTGAGTCTTGACAACACAATCATTAAAACTGACTTCAGTGTGTCACAAATTTATCATAAAATATTTAGTAGTGGATATTGAAAATATATGAAAGAAAAGATATTGTTACTTGTCTTAGTTTCAGATTACTGGCTAATTCAAATTAAAATTAGCCCCTATTTGATTCTAAGAGATAGAGGCAAATTTATCTCAAATTAAAAATTTTACTAAGTTTCTCATTCAAAAAATATCTATCTCCTAATGGTTACACACATTAATATTCTGATCCACTGTAAGATAGGAGGCAAAATTACATATATAAGAAATGTTCCCAAGATACCATTTCCCAGACTAAGAATATGATAAAGGTTTTTAAGAATCTCTTCTTCCTATATTCCTTCATTCCTTTATTTATTTCATTCTTCTTCCTCCTTTTTGCCAAAAAAAAAAAAAAAAAAAAGATCACCCAGTATATCCCAGGCATTGTTGCAGACCCTGGTAACAAAATGTGAATAAGACACAGAAATTCTTGCCTTATGGAGCTTATTTTTTGTGGAGGTTGGATGAGGGTGACAATAAAGACAAATACACAAATAAGTAACAACCTAAAAAAATGTACTCATGGTGCACCTGGCTGGCAGTTGGAAGAGCCAGTGATTCTTAATCTTGGGGTCATGAGTTCGAGCCCCATACTGGGTGTAGAGATTACAAAAACAAAAAGGTGAACTTTAAGAAAGAGATATTAACAGCTGCAATTAAGAAAAGAAACCAGCAACAGAACATAAAACAACTGGGTTGGTGGGAAGTATCTATTTAGATATCCTCTGAAACAAGGTATTTCTGTGAGAGCCAAAGTGGGTATAGGGGGCAAAGCGCCTAGTCGATTTAATCAATGCAAAGATTCTTGGATAAGATCAAACACAAAATAGTTGGAGAAAGAAGGAAAGCCCTTGTACCTTGAGCATGGAGCAAGATGGAGAATGTGATAGAAATTGGGGTCAGAAAAGTCATTAGTTAGAGCAGGGAAGTCTTGTGTCCTTGGTGAAGGGCTTAGAATATATTCTATGTTAATAGAGAAGGCACTAGAGGCTTCTGAGGGGAGAAGTGATATGATTTGAATAATGTTTGACTTAATGTGATTTCTACTGCTGGGCAGGTAACATATGTGGGGGGGGCAGTTATGGTAGGGTAAAAGCGGAAGCAAGTGGAAGCATGCAGATGAGTTAGGAAGTAAGGGATGAAAACAGTGTGAACGTGGCTCACAGCAGTGGGGAAGGTTAGAAGTGTCTGGATTTAGGGGTATATTTTGGAGGTAAATTAAAGTGGGCTTGCTGAAGACTGATTGCATAGGAAGGGCAAAAGGTTGGTGGAAGACTATGGGTGGCACATTTGAATCACCCATGAAGTCATGGATAGCATAGATAATACGTTGTTCTTTGTAAATTAAGTGCACTCGGAAGATACACTGACTGTGACAGAAAGATCCGTGACTAAAAATTTTACTTGGTTAGTAAAAAATCCATTACATTCAAAAGCAATGCTAAGATCATCCTAAAGAAGTTATATAATCAGACTCCAGACTAGGATGAATGATTGCTGTTTCTTTTGTTTTGTTTTGTTTTGTTTTTTAAATGATCACTATTTTAATCCCTCCTCCCATCATTTTCATTCAGGCTTTATCATTCCTTCTCTAAATTGTTCCCACTGTTTCCCAACTATGCTTCCTATTATGGCTTTATTTTCTCTGTCTGGAATGTCCTCAACAGCTCTAGATACCATACTGCTAATAACACATATGATCATGTCATTTTTTTGCTTATCAAATTATGTTATGATTGCTTATTTATATTTCTCTAAAACTAGGCAACGAATTCCTAGAGGTGATGCCTTGTTAGTCTCTATATATCATAAATTGGAGGGGTAGCAGCCATTCAAACACCATTTGATAAATTATTGGTAAAGTAGTATTTTTGATTCTCTTATGCCTGAACCCTTATTATTATGCAAAATCATATTTGAAGCATAAATTTTTGTTGTTGTTTCCAACTCCTCTATTTGCATGAATTCAAGTGTTAACTGTAAAGTGACCTGGCCTATGGGGAATGTTCAATATATCTTAAATAACAATCTGTCAGATCTTTACCTCCAGTCTTCAATTCTCAGATGAAATTGTGTTCTGCATTCTTTTTTCCTACCTGGCATTTCTGATTGGATGTTTTCTGTCACTTTCGGCATTTCAAAATTGATATAACCAAATTGTCTTCTTTAATTATTTTCTCCATATTAAAAAAATAAAGCAGAACTACTCATAACAAACAAATAAAAATTGATCTTCTCCTTTATGATTTGCCTCTTCTCTTTCTACTTTCACTTGGTAAAATGATCCAGAAACCCTGGATTCCTATTTTCTTCTTTTCCACCTTTGGTTTTTCTTATCTAATTAATCATCAAATCTTAATTTTCTTCTAAGTGTCTTTCTTCCCCAGCATTTCTTTTTATTTGTACTGTCGCTAACCAAGACTCTCTTTCTTTCTTTCTTTCTTTTTTTTTAAGATTGTATTTATTTATTTGAGAGAGAGAGCACACACACAAGCAGGGCTGGGGCAGAGGGAGAAGCACACTTCCCACTGAGCAGGGAGACCGACATGGGGCTCAATCCCAGGACCCTGGGATCATAACCTGAGCCACCCAGACCCCCCTAACCAAGACTGTGTTCTGTTTCAGTTTTTTCCTCTTTCCAAAATAAGACACACACTGTCTTTATATTGTCACTGTAAAAATAACACTTTCATTTCATCCTTCCCTGACCGAACAATTCTTAGTTGTTGCCCATTGCATAAAGACTCTGTTCAGCTCCTCATTATGTGTAATGTACACTCCATTTTCTTAGGCTACTGAAATTTGGATAATCTCTCTAGAGTGTCCTTTGAAATGCCTATAATCCTTTTCAATTTTATCAACATTTGGCCATGGATTGTCTATTTTTTTAACATTCAAAGAACTTACGGTTTATTTTTGAATAAATGGTCTTCCATAGAATTTGGAAGATTTTACTCTTTGCATAAAAATGGCTGAAACTGGGGCGCCTGGGTGGCTCAGTTGGTTAAGCGACTGCCTTCGGCTCAGGTCATGATCCTGGAGTCCCGGGATCGAGTCCCGCATCGGGCTCCCTGCTCGGCAGGGAGTCTGCTTCTCCCTCTGACCCTCCTCCCTCTCATGCTCTCTGTCTCTCATTCTCTGTCTCAAATAAATAAATAAAATCTTTAAAAAAAATGGATGAAACTGTTCTAGAAATTAACTAGATAAAATTTGCATATCTAATTTTTCCAGGATATAAAGATCAGTGCTTCCTAATACTGGATGCACTTTAGAATCATCTGGGGAACCTTCAGAAATATCACTGCCCAGACCCAACCCACCAATTAAATTATTTTTTTTGTGTGTGGGAGTTGAGAGCAGTATTTTTTCAAAAGACCCTCAAAGGGATCATTTAAGTGTATAGTCAAAATTGATGGTGATATGGGTAATATTCAATAGCTGTCAAAATACCTATTTTTGATGGTAGAGAGAAGAGTGTGCTGCAGTATTTGGCCGCTGTATACTGTTGAATGCAAGTAACCTATTCATATTAAATACTTGTTCATTTACCATGCATTTTTAAGTAACCACTGTGGGGGCACCTGGGTGGTACAGTCAGTTAAGCATCCCCTCAGCTCAGGTTGTGATCTCAGGGTCATGAGATCGAGCCCCCTATAGGGCTCCCTGCTTGGCATTCTCTCTTCCTCTCCCTCTGCCCCTCCCCCCCCCACTCATGCTCTCTTTCTCTCTCAAATAAATAAATCTTAAAAAAAAAAAATAACTAGGGCGCCTGGGTGGCTCAGTTGTTTAAGCGACTGCCTTCGGCTCAGGTCATGATCCTGGAGTCCCTGGATCGAGTCCCGCATCGGGCTCCCTGCTCAGCGGGGAGTCTGCTTCTCCCTCTGACCCTCCTCCCTCTCATGCTCTCTGTCTCTCATTCTCTCTGTCTCAAATAAATAAATAAAATCTTAAAAAAAAATAACTAAAATGACCCCTGTGTGCCAGGTTCTGTTACTGGATGATTTAGAGGTAAGGTGACAATGATAATAGCTTAAGTGTACCTAGTGCTTTGTATATATTGTGATTTTCCATATGTTTTACAATTTTTGAATAGGCTGAGATTTCAGAGTCTGAAAGTCTGTTTTGGAGAGGTTAAGTTACATGCCTACTGTCATAAAGCTAACAGTTGTTAAAGCCATGACACAGACTGAGGATATAATCTCTTTGTCTCTAGAACCCAGCCTTTGAACTCGTGCTCTCTAAGGACAGGAGCTACTTCTGATTCTGAAGGACTAAAAATAAACAACACTTTAACACGTCACACAGATAATCCCTGGGGACGCTTACTGGCGTGGATTCATCTCTGTTTCCCTGTGCTCTAACACCACGCCTGGACTCAAGCAGATGCTCAGTCAATGTTCGTTGAACTCAGGAGAACCTGTGAAGATATGAATGGCTAGCAGCGGGACAATGTCTTTTCTCCAAAAGTCTAGCTGCTCTTTACCAGGAGATTTCTAGAGATACAATGTAGTGTAAGTCCTGACCGTTGGGTTTTCTCTTTTTCTGTAATCCGAGTGCCTGATTTAAACTTTGATCGTCAAGGCATCCACTACAAAAAGACACCCAATTCAAGATGACTATCTCAAACAAACACATTGCCAGACACACGACTAGATAAAGAGCCAGGCCCCAGCTGTCACCGCTTCCTTTCCAATCTTTTGTTTTAGAGCCTTTGGTTAATTTTGATAACTGACCACTTTGACCGCTGGTTTTTTTTCTCTTTCTGCACTTTAAATTCTCAGTCGTACATTTTATTTTAATTAAAAAAATTTTTTTGGCCTGTGAGTTTTGTAATAGAATAAAAGGTACAGCATAGGGAATATAGCCAATGGTATTGCAATAGTGTTGTATGGTGACGGGTGGTAGCTACATTGTGATAAACATAGCATAACATATAGAGAGGTTGAATCACTATGTTGTACAACTGAAGCTAATATAACATTGTGTGTCAACTACACTCAAATAAAATTTGTTAAAAAAAATTTGCTTTTAGATGGTTATTCTTTTTTTTCAATAAACTATTGACAGGAACTATGATACCTAAAAGAGAATAAGAAGCGTTGGTGTCTACTGTTTTTTGGCAAATATCTTATTGTGTTAATAATCCATCTAGTTACCACTAATTTAGTCCAGCTATTCAGTCACAGGGTATCTTCTCTCAACATCTTTCTGTGAAGATGTAGAAATCTTTCAGATATTTGAAGCCAGCTATCTTGTTCCCTTAGAAATACTTTTCTTTTTCAGGTTAAGTCTCCACTTCCTGCCTCCACTTTTCAGATGGTGTGATTTCTAATCCTTTCAAGTTTCAGGTTGCTTACCCTCTTTTAGAGTTCAGTAAGGTTTAGCCTCACAGTCATTCACACCTTCATACTTCACTTCCCAATGGAAATGTCTCCCAGCAAGTGTATTTGGAAACCAAGCAAGGATTCATTTCCTTGTTTATGCAGATGCAAGAAGAGATTCCAGAGTGCCATTAACCAGAGAGCAAAGAGGGTTAATTGTTGAACTACATGGCTTTCTTCTCTCTTCCCTTCCCTTTGTGGGATATGTGCGTGCATGCGTGCATATGTGTGTGTTTTAAAGAATAAGAATAAGCCGGATCTGTTCAGGCATCATTATTTAAAGGATCCTGCCTTACCTGACTTGAGGAGTAAGCAAATGACTGTAATATCGGATAAGTGTATTGAGTTTAAGAATTTTCTTAACAGTATTGAAGGAATTTTTAACTACGGGTTTTATAGAGAAAAAAATAAGTAATTGGTGCTGGTATTTAATGCAGCCACTTGTTATTCCTGATCCCTTATAGGTTTTAAACAATTTGAGAAATGGCCAGAGCAGTTAATAAGGATTTAAAATTCAAGAAGAAGGACACCTGGGTGGTTCAGTCGGTTGGGTTTTGGACTCTTGATCTCAGCTCAGGTCTTGATTTCAGAGTCATGAGTTTGAGCCCAGTGTGGAGACCACTTTAAAAAAAAAATAAATAAAATCCAAGAAGAACTTTAAAAACCAAAACAAAACAATGGAAGCTAAATTGGGAGACCCTTTTCTCTGGTCACCTGCTTTAATCTTTGGAGTAACACAGGTGACAGCAGATGTGTCTGTTATCAGGCAAGCCAGCAACTCTTAGGAAGCAGTTGGCAAGTACAACCTTACTGATGTCTGTTAGTTGTTGTTGCCTGTATATAAAGAAGAAATAAAATGAATTTAAGGAAGACCTGGCTGGTTTACAAGCAGACATAAAATTGAATAGAGGGAATACAAAATGTTGGGACTTTGTAGGGTTGGAAAGCTGATTTCTTACACACCCCAAATAGTAAGTAGCAAGATTTAAAAGTTTTTGAGCAACAAAGGACAAATAAATGTTTTAAAGTGACTCAGGGAAAAGGTCAGATTAATAGTGTCATAGTCCCACATATTTTCCCTGAAGACTTTATTGAAAGTCATTAGCAAATTAAGAGAGAGTAGCACAGGGTGACAGAAAATTATTTTAGAAAAGGACATTTGAAATAGTCACTGGCATGTGTAATTGACTGGAGGCACATAGATCAGATTCCTGCAAGATTTTTTATTGAGCTAGATTATCAGAGAAACCTTGAGCTCAGACTAAAAAAAAATCCTTTGACTATTTGAGACCCAAAATAACGAATTCTTGAGCCGCCAGTCTTCCACAGCAGACAGTAGGCTTTGAAAGCCACCAAGGATGGAAAATCCACTGTAAGTATGACTGAAGAGAATAATGGATCCAGTATTTATTTCCGGAGAGAAAGAAAAGTTGGGGAACTTCTTTCATCTCAAGTCTTTACAATATCTGCTGAGTGAAATTTTAGTATTGTTATGGACAGTGATGACTGTTTCCGAAGGAGAGTCTGTTTTGTTTATCCCCGCCTCAGCTTTATCATTGCACATGGGGTATGTTTGTTGGGCAAATAACTTGTCTTTTCAGCTCAATCTTCAGGAGCAGGAGGAGTCACATAACAGTTTGGTGGAGAGTTGTAATCCTGAATTTTGTCTAATTGGCAAGAAAATGACAGTGCTGTATGCTTAGGAGGAAGAGTAAAATGGATGCTTTTTACCTAGCAAGGTGGGGTGTGCAGATATAGTTCTATATTCACCAATCTAGTTTTTCTCAATCACCCTTATTATTACATTGGGAACATATGCTTGCCTATTAAATAATGGAAGATGGGCAGAAATGAGGATTCCTTTTTCAGTCCTAGTCATAAAACTTTTCTTGAAATCTTTCACCTCCTTTTTTCCCCCTATGAGCTTCAATGGAAGCAGAATATTTTGAGATAAGACATACACTGAAAGGAACACAGGATTTTTGATTCACTATTTGAAGGAAAAGCCCCTGGCAGAGCCATCCAACTTCCAGTGGAATGTGGTGTAATTGAGAAATAATACCACATTAAGCTGCTGAGATTTTGGGGTTCTATGTTACAGGAATCAGCTTATTTTAACTAATGCTTGAAAGAAGACCAAAATCATAGAGGTAATAAGAAGTCCTGTTATTAAGCATAGCAAATAGGAATTATTTTGATACTGGAAGTCATGCAACTGCTCAGAGTTAGCGGAATGATACAACCTGATTTAGGGTTGGAAGAGATAGTGGATGGATAAGGTTTGCAGAGGCAGCAGTTAGGAAGCTGTTGCAGTAATCCAAGGAAGAAATGATGATGGCTTTGGCCAGATGGTAGCAGTGGAAATGGTGAGAATTTGTTAGATTGTGCATATAGTCCAGAGGTAGAGCTGACAGTGCATACTGACAGCTTAGATGTGGTTTATGAGTAAAAGAGATGGGTAAAGGAGGCTCCAAGAATTGTGTGGCAGTTTCCTAAGATTGGAAAGATAGCAGAAGAGACAGTTTGCCTTGTCTTTAGAACATGAAAGGTGATATCATATCAGATAGAGCACTAGTGTCCAGAATCTCTAAAGAACTTATCAAACTCAACACCCCAAAAACCAAATAATCCAATCAAGAAGTGGGCAGAAGACATGAACAGACATTTCTCCAAAGAAGACATACAAATGGCCAAAGGCACATGAAAAAAATGCTCTATATTCCTTGGCATCAGGGAAATACAAATCAATATCTCAATGAGATACCACCTCACACCAGTCAGAATGGCTAAAATTAATGTCAGGAAATGACAGATGTTGGCGAGGATGCTGAGAAAGGGGAACCCTCCTACACTGTTGGTGGAAATGCAAGCTGGTGCAGCCACTCTGGAAGACAGTATGGAGGTTCCTCAAGAAGCTAAAAATAAAGCTACCTTATGACCCAGCAATTGCACTACTAGGTATTTACTCCAAAGATACAAATGTAGGGATCCGAAGGGGTATGTGCACCCCAGTGCTTATAGCAACAATGTTCACAATAGCCAAACTATGGAAAAAGCCGGGATGTCCATCAACAGATGAATGGATAAAGAAGATGTGGTATATATCTGCGATGGAATATTACTCAGCCATCAGAAAGGATGAAATCTTAACATTTACATCGACATGGATGGAAATGGAGGATATTATGCTGAGTGAAATAAGTCCATCAGAGAAGGACAATTATATGGTTTCACTCATATGAGGAATATAAGAAACAGTACAGAGGATCATAGGGAAAGGGAGGGAAAAACAGAATGGGAAGAAATCAGAGAGGAAGAAAAACCATGAGAGACACTTAACTATGGGAAAGAAACAGGGTTACTGGAGTGGAATTGGGTTGGGGGATGGGGTAATTGGGTGACAGGCATTAAGGAGGGCACGTGATGTGATGAGCACTGGGTGTTATATGCAACTGATGAATTACTGAACTCTGCATCTGAAACCAATGATGTTCTATATGTTGGCCAATTGAATTTAAATTTAAAAAAAAGAAAAAAAAGGTGAGCAGTTCAGCTTCTGCTCCTAGAAGGCTCAGGAATAGGTCAAACTGAATATTTCTCCAGCCTACTAATTAAGGTTGACTCCCGGTCAGTGATAAAAAATTGCACTGAAATTAAGTCATACAAATTTCTTCCAATTTTTAAACTCTCAAAAAATTAAATTTCTTTCTCCTTGCAAAGTTCTCTTTAAAAAAAAAAAAGACTTCCTCCTTTTCTTATTCAGGTGAGTCTGAGAATTTCATTAACCCTGCTGGATGGAATTGGGTCTTGTACTCAGCAACTGCAATCTGGGCCATAAATTCTCATTCTTACAGGAAGTTTCCAAGAGAACTCCCAGAAGTGAGTATAGCGTTGATCTCCGTCTTATTGCTTTTGCTTGTCAAAACTTAGTATGTGGGAGGATAGAGAAACAATGAGAAAATAGAGAAGATTAATGTTACCACTTCCATAGGATACTAGCTAGTTGTGCCAGTTATTTTTATTTATAACTCTGAATGTAAGTACTGTCATCAGGAGTTTCTCAGATTGTTGTCATTTGTAACACCATTTATTTCATTGGGGAAATTTTACTCACATCATAAGGTCTTTTTAGATAGTGGCATTGAGATTTCAAAATTTTTGAATATTTTTGCATGTTGGGACATTGCTATTATTTAACTTTGATCCAAGGTTTCCTTGTCCTCTTATGTTCCTCCCTTGTTCTTAAAGATCTTCATTATATGTTTGTTGCTAATTAACATGTTTGTTTCCTAATGTTTAAAATGGGGATAATAATAGTAATCCTGTGTTACTAAATGCACAATCTTACAATGAGTCAAAATTGTAATGATGTCAAAGTTTGTGTCCTTTTGGGCTCCAAAGAATCAAAATTTCACAACCTTTTTCTCAGCTTCTGAATTTTCCAGGCCATGTGTAATCCATGTCACTGTGCTAGCAGCAGATACATCATGCTGCCGCACTTTTCCACCACAATTTCCATCAGTGCCCCTCTGCCCTGGTTTCTCCTTCTACTACTTGTAAGCAGTCCCAGGGGAGCCTTAAAAATATTAACTTCTTATTTAAGTTCCTTTCCTTCCTACCTCATGTAGAGTCAACTCTGTTAGCAGGATCTCAGCTCTATACGTTCATTTTCTTTCCCCTGATTTTCAGGTTCAAACACACTTCACTAGGAACTGATTTATGGGGATTCATATACTTGAAGATATGAAGCTGTGTGTTTGCCAAAGCATTGGTTCATTGCTCAAATACCATCCATATTCCCATGTCTGAGTACAGTGATTCAACTAAGTAGTTATTCTTTCATCAACGCAACACCTAACTTCAGTCTAAATCCTATCTGTTGTTACTGTGGTAGGATATGAAATGTCTCCCCAAGAGATCTTTGTTTTAATCCCTGGAAACTGTGAATGTTACCTTATTTGGCAAAAATCTCTCTTTGAGAGATGTGATTAAATCAAATTGTGATTTAAATTTTAAAATGGAGAGATACTGGATTATCTGAGTGGGTTCTAAAGGCAGTCACATGTATTCTTATAGAGGGAGGCAGAGGTAGATTTGGACACACACAGGAGGAAAAGAATAGAAAGCTCAGAGCAGACAGAGATGTGATGATGCATTCCTTGAAGATTAGAATGATCCAGAGACAAGTTAAAGAAAGCTAGCAGCCACAGTAAGAAGCTAGAAGAGCCAAAGCTCTCCAAAAGCCTATCCAGGGAACTTCCAATTAATTTCAGCCCAGTAAAATTAATTTTTGACCTCCAGGACTACGAGAGAATGAATTTTTGTTGACTTAAGTCACCAACTTTATGATAATTTATTGCAACAGGCAGAAAAAAACGAATATAGCCTTCATGTTCAACTTCATGCCAGTTTGTGTGTCTTCTAATTTTTAATAAAGTACTAACTCCATGTTCTTCGGTATGTTTTCTCATCCTGCTTCTGGACACTTTTCTAAATGTGTAACCTTCGGTAAATCATTTATCTTCTCTGTTATTCATTTTCCTAATGTTTAAAACGAGGATGATAATAGTATCTACTTAATGGTTATTATAAGGGCTTAAGTTAACATTTGTTAGGAGCTTAGAAGAGTACTTAGCACTGGTAAATATAATGTAAATTGATATTAAATAAATATTTTATTTTTTAAAAGATTATTTATTTATTTGACAGAGAGAGAGAGCACAAGCAGGGGGAGCAAGAGAGGGAGAGGAAGAAACAGGCTCTCTGCTGAGCAGGGAGCCCGATGCAGGGCTCGATCCCAGGACCCCGGGATCATGACTTGAGCCTAAGGCAGATGCTTATTCGACTGTGCAACCCAGGCGCCCCTAAATAAATATTTTAAAGAGTAGATGAAACATTTCAAGGGAAGGAGAAGAGGGAGAGCTGTGGAATGATGGTTGTCTCCCCTTTAACTACCTTCTGTCACATTTTCAAAAGAAATAATTTGGAAACAAACCGTTAAAAAATTCTATTTGTGCTGGGTTTTTTCTAGATAGTGTTTATTCAAAAGAAAGACACATATTGCCAACATATGTTTAAATCTCTGACAATTATTTACATATTTAGGAAATAGCCTTTTAAAATTTTGAATGGAAAAAGTACAACATAAACATCATTTCTGTATAAATGAAGTCTGATAAAAAAAATGACAAGCCAATTAATATGGGAGAATAGTGTTTTTAATATAACAGAATGAAAGTCTGGAAAAGAAAGTAGATTTTTGTAGATTTCATTGATTTGTTCAACAATATCTGGAAAAAGGATAATAACATATTAGTTTTATATAACAGAATTATAGAATTACTCACACAGCAAAATATTGTTTTGTGATTTTAATGTTAAAGGTCTATATTGAAAGATTACCTACAAATCTATGCTACGATTAAGACACACATTTAAGAGACTCAAGTTTATTTCTTCTATCTTCTTGTATATATTACGCATGCAGTCTTGTAACAATTTATTTTAAAATGCAATGTTCATTCAGTATTATGCTTTATTTGCATGCATATATATATTATATAGGATTCCTTTGTGTGAGGGCCTTGGGTCCAGATCAACACAATCTTCTGATACTGAGTGATATAAGATAGAATTCCTTCTCTGCCTTAAGAGACTTTTCCAGAAAAGTAGCACACTCTCTATTACTTGTTATGAATTAAGTAATTAATATAGTAAGAAACTAAACATAAATGTTTACTGAAAATATGAAATTATTAAATTTGTCTAATATCTTGAACTGATTTACCAACCAATATCTTTTGATCTTATATAATAGTAAAATAAGTAAAAACCAAAGAATATAGCAATATTAAAATTTGAAGCTTTTTAATTGTCTCAGCAATAACTGTTATTAAGAGGCATCACCAACAATATTAACTGCCCTCACATTTGATTTTCAATTCTACTTTAATTGTTGATGTCACCTCAATAGAAATTCTGATTTGGCTTGCAAAATAAAGTCAAATAAAGCCTTGACATTTTCCTGTTCAATTTTATAACAGTAAAAGTGGAATGGCTTTTGGATGCGATGAAGGAGTGGGAACTTGGAATGAGGGTAACCAAATTTTTTGTTCAGATGAACTCAGGTAGAATGAGCACAAATGAGCTTTTTGACCAATGCCTTTCTTCCCAGGATAATGTATAACAGGGGATGGAAGACACATTTGTTGGGGGAAGGGGTGGGGACTGGGAGATTTCAGATCTAAATTATTGTTCCTGTTTTCTGAGGCAGTGGTTCTTGGTGTGGGGTAAGAAGGGAAGCTGAATGGATATAACACAGAACGGCCTGTGTCGGCTTTAGCAATGGTTCCTCTCCTCCACCATTCAACCCCTGTACCTCCTATGGAAGTTTCTTCCTCCTATCGACCACTATTATTTGAGAATATTCATCATAATCAATTTGGATTAATTTAAGGAAGAACTATCTACTCAGTTCCTGAGTTCCTCACACAGGACATAAGTTTATAATTGCAGAAGCTCTAGGACACAGGACAAATGCCTCTCCACACCCCACTTTCTTGTTTTCATGTAGTAAAAATATCTTCCAAGGTGGTTTCAGATGATGAGATTTAGTCTATTTAATGTGTGATTTTTAAATCTCAGTATCATGTATGACTTACAGAAATAAATGATTGGTACTCTCTTTTCTAGAAAATTTCATTTCTTTACCTAAAAAAAAAAAGGTCTTTCATGCATGGTAAAATGTACTTCATTTCATAATATTGGGCCTATCTTTCCTGAATAATCTTTATTCTCTAGGAAGTTGTATCCTGGTGATCTCTTTATAACTCATATTTAGAATACTCTAGATTGCCACCATATTTAGCTTTTGAAAATAGAGAACTGGTCAAATCATTCTCCTCAATGAAGATTCTTGATACATTCCTTTGGCTAAGGAAAAAGTGCAAGTATTTAGCAGTGTTTTCAAGGCCCATTTTTATCAAGTCCTATTTCTCTTTATCCATACTTTCCAACATTTTCCCTCTACCCCCATGTGAGCCACAGCATATGCTTGTAGATGGAAAGTGCTTTGAATTAAAGAAACCTACTGAATAAACATGTTGATGTGTGGAGCATTGTAGCATAAGGCTAGCTCTTTAGACTTCTCTGGAGCAATTTCAAACAACCTTTTAACTTGATCCTGCTCTTTATCAGAAACAAAGGAACAGGAAGAAAATTTGTACCTCCATGTAGGAAACAATTGCTAGGAGCATTCGATTAGCGGCAATGTATGGCAGAATTTATTCACTGGTGGATTTAAGCTCCCATTGCTTTTCAGCCTGTACCCTGAATTCAGAGTATCTTCCATGTAGTTGGGAATCCCACTTTCCCTTTTATAAAATAGCCATTGCTTGGACTACATCTACTAAAACTTAGGGAATAGGTGCTTCTTAAAGATGTTTTAAAGAATGATTATTTTTAAAAAGTATAATTTAGATCAAGATGAGTAACAGAAAGTGGTTTTATCCTCTTACTTGGAACAAATTTTTAAAAAGATACCAAACATTGCAGAAGCAGCAGTTTCTTGAGATCTGAATATTAAATGGTGAAGGACAGTGATCCCTAAGACACAGGAAGCAAATAATGTGAACCCTATGATTGTCCTAGCTTACTGCCTGGGGAGTTTCCTGGCCTTCATGGAGAGAGATGGAGCTAGGAGTCCAGGAAGACGAGGTAGCTGAGATTCACAGGGCAGAGCATCGGAGAGGAAAGAGAGGGACAAAGATAAAGATGCAAAGATCCAAAGAGGATACCTTCATATTTTCAACTGAGTATAGATATTCATACGAAGATACCCCCTGAAGCCAGGTTTAAAGAACCACTGAAAGACAAAATGGAACAATATCTAGTGCTCACAGAAGGCAGGGAAAAGTTTTGGATCTCATAAGAGTAAAAAAATCTCAAAATTCACAGGGCATAAACTTGAGTACTCAGAATGGTTTGATCTCTGTAATGGGAAAAAGGAGCCTTAGATAAAAATGTTTCTTTGTTACTGCTTGAAAGCCTTAACAGCATAGTAATCTAATGCCATCTTAAAATAAAGCTCATGAACATGTGTATATGTGAAAAACAGTATTTTCCCTTAATATCAGAAACAAGGCAGGGATGTCTATCGGATCACTTTTATTGAACACTGAACCGGAGGTTTAAACCAGTACAGTATGCATTAACAAATAAATGGAAATAAATCAGTAGCATCCAGTTTGGAAATTAAAATGTTTACTAACAGATGAGTGGATAAAAAAGATATGATATGGCTGTATCATGAAATGCTACTCTGAAAAAAAAAAAGACAACTACTGATATACTTAACTACTTGGACAAATTTCAAAATAATTATGCTGAGTGAAAGAAGCCAGACAAAAAAGAGTATTTACAGTATTATTCTGTTAACATGCAATTCTAGAAAATGCAAGCCAATCTGTAAGGACAGAAAATAGATTAGCGATAGGAGAAAGGGGAGGGTGGGATTTTTTTTTTCCATAGGTATATAGATATGTCAAAACTTACCATGGTGTACCTTTTCAGTGTCTGTAGTTTGCTATATGCCAATTGTATCTTAATAAAGCTGTTCAGAATGTTTAATCTGGTATTTGTTTGCTTATGGGGAGATTCAGTTTCTTTCTATCTCCTACAAATTCCATGCTCTATGGGAGTAAGGTTTAGGCAACCCACCTAGTCAAGAAAGCTGAGGTTCTGAAGCAGCAGGCTCGGCGTCATCGGGCTCTAGGGGCCCAGGCTCAACCGCAATAAGCTTTGGGTTGGGAGGTGTAGTAGGTGTAACTACAAGAGGTGTAGCTGTATAAGGCTCAGTAGCCGTAGGCATGGGAGCACTGAGTGGAATAAAAGGTCCTTCAAGTCTACTCAAGGGAGGGACAAAGTAGGAAGATTTCTGAGGAGGAGGAGAGGGGACCGACGAAGTAGTTAAGGTAAAACTAGGACTGTGGTGCAGGAGGGCTCCTGGAGAATTGAGAATCCAGGGATATGAGGGTACCCCTGAATCAGGGTCAGGATTCCCAGGGTAACTGGGGATTTTATTCCTTGAAGGACGAAAAGGAGGAGCAAAATTAAGGCCTGATGTGGGATGAGGAATATTCAGAGATGGGTCAAGAAGGTAATGATTGCCACTGTAATCCTAAAGGAGAAGCAAAGAAGTCAGTTAAAGTTGATTGTTTATACCTATCCTATCTATATATTACCCATGTTATGACCATGATGCTATACAACGAGTGAAGATTATTTTTTGTAAGAATTCCAATTTAGTCTCTTTCTTAAGGGTAATATGCTTCCATAATTTTTGTGATTGAAACTAATAATTTCTTGAGAAGACTGAATAAATCTCAATTCTGGGAGAAATATTTTGTGTTTAAGCAAATCAGAGTGTTACAAACTAAACAGTATGCCAGCTTAGGCCAGGAGAAAAATAGAAGGAAAGTGTGTGCACAGTATAGAACTGGTATTTCCAGGCAGGCCTCCTTCTCCGTACCCTGTGCCCAGCCCACTGCTCTCATTGCTCCCAGACATCTTAAGCGCCCCACCAAAGCATTCACTTAGATATACCTCTTTTAGGTGCCCTTTTGGTCTCCTCCCCCATCCTATAGCATCCTAGTCCACTTATCAAGGCCAAGCATCTCCAATTGTTATTAAGAAGGAAAGCAGAGTGGATGTGGATGAGTGACTACTGGCTTTTTTTAAAAAAAATTGAGATATAATTGATGATAATTCATACCATATTGTATATTTGAACATTTTTAAGACAGTAGATCTTAAAAGTTTTCATTACAAGATAAAAATTATAACTGTGTGGTGATGGATGTTAACTAGACTTAATGTGGTGATCATTTTGCAATATCTACTACTGGCTTTTCACATTTAACTTTCCCTGTGCTGTTTGTGTTTTAAAATGAGAAGATTATTAATATTACTGATGCATTCACTATTAAATTTCAAATTATTTCTTTCTGTAGAAGGACCTCTACAACCTCCAGTTGCCCCACATTTGTCTATTACACGTATGTGAGACTGGCGGGGAGCTCCAAGGTCCCAAAATTATGTAGGAATTTACAGAAAACTAGACATTTCTTGGTCTCACATCCATAAAATTTTATTTACTATCATAAACGTTTCGTAAGCAATTTTGGTATATATTGGTTTATATATCAAGATTCTAGATTATTTGATTCATTGCATAGCTTAATTATGATTTAAAGAATTTTAAATGTTTATAACATACATATTTTAAAATATTATAAACTATATTTAATATTTCTTATGTGTTTATGTTAATGCTAGCAGTTGACAGACATTTTCTTTACATATATTCCAAGTTAATTTGTCAATGGCAGACACCATTTATCATAGATACAGTTTTCATATGTGTTAGAAAATATTGCCTTCGTTATCAACGGTACTTTTCTATGATATATAACTTTAAATTTGAGTTTAAATCACTTAATCTAAAGTGCTGGCAGTGAAACCAGACAAGATATCACTATGAATAGGAAAATTACAGGATATATAAATACACATATGCTTATATTTATATATGTATTTTTAATGAGCCCATCATAGCAAACAAATAACGCATTTCTAAATTACTTAGCTTTTCAAGAAAAAAAAACATTAAGCTGAATTATTTAACATTATTAGATAGAAACACTGTTTTTTAAAAATACTATTTTAAAAAGAAAATAATATAGACTACATTTTAATATCTTAAAATATAAATAAATATGAATATATTTTACCTCTTCACCAGAAGAGAGAACTTTCTAAAACAACAAAGAAAATAATGTTTGTTTTAAATTCCATGCCACTAAAAAATACCGTTCTTTAGAGCTCTACCTACATTCAGAGTGACTATAACTGACAAGACTCTCCAAGCAACTTGGAATTTTCTTTCTTAAGTGATAGACTTGTTTGCCTTGTTTTCCTGTGACTATGTAGACTCTTCTGTTTTCTAAATACATTCTTACAAAATAGATATGAAATGGCTAAAATTAATATTCTATTAGTGCCAGTGTTTCTACACTATCATTAAATTTCTCATTCATATTTATTTATAAACTTTCATATACAGGGCACAATTGGCTTATTTACACCACATATTTACATTAGAGCATCTTTGTGTTTATTACAAAATTCCCTGTGACTAAACAAGGCTTTGTAATATAAATTCTCAATAAATGCAGATTGTTCCTCAGTGTCTTTGGGATATTTTAAGCTTTTTCTTGATGGATAATCAAGGATTTATTTTTAAAAAGTATAAGATAAGTGCCTACTGTGTGCTGTCTATGTGCTAGATATTGGGATCCTAAGTACTGGAAGGAACAAACAAGGTTTCTTTGTTCAGACCTAGTTACTACATCTCCCAGCCAGGCCAGCTTCCTCATTAAAGTTTAATATTGTATAAAAACCAAAACAATGAATAGACAAAAAGTAGAAAAAGACCTTTAAATATAGAGAACAAATGGATCATTGACAGAGGGAAGGGGGTGGGAGGAGGGTAAAATGGGTGGAGGGCATTCGGAGATATAGACTTCCACTTACTGGATGAGTAAGTCATGGGACTAAAAAAGACACAGAGTAGGGAATATAATCAATGATATTGTAATAGCATGTTATCGTGACAGATTGTAGATATACCTGTAGTGAGCACAGCATAACATAAGAGAAGCTGAATCACTATGTTAGACACCTGAAACTAATATAACATTGTGTGCCAATTATACTCAAATAAAACATGGAAGAAAAAAAGAATTTAATATTGTATATAATATTTCTTTCCAATTTAGTTTGGTTTCCTGAACTACTGAGTTAAAAATGTTTCCTTATGCATCATATTTTCATCCTTAAGTATGATGCATGGAGCACAAGAGATACAGGTTTCAGAGTGTTCACAGAGACAAATGTCAGTGACTTGTATTGTGACCGCAGAGCCCTAGTTTCTCATAAGTAAAATATTAACTCTTATAAGAAATTCAGAAGAATATCTCATACTGTTTTCATTTTAATAGTTATTTTCAAAACCTTTCTACAGCTTTGCCATATGTCTCATGGTATTAGGTCAAAAGTGTGCATATCCAGACCACATCTCTTGGCTTTTCTTTGCTAGATTGTCATGTTTCTCTAGTGCATACTTGTGGGTAGGTGCAAGGATAATTTTCTTAGCACACTCCCGTCATCAGAATATGAGGCAAAAATGACAAAGAACTTAAAAAAATCTACTATCAGTTAATTGATGAATGCTGTGGTCTCCTACATAGGGATACTCTGTGGGTATTTTCTGCCCAGAAGTTATCTAGCTCCTTGGGACACATTCTTTCTGCTAGTAATTCCTAGATCATGCTTTCTTCTGCTCTAATCTTTCATACGGGCACAACCTTTCCAGATTCATCACTTAATTTGTTCAAGTAAGTTTAGTACATTGTCATAAATTTTATAGATGCACGTAGAGGAAAATCGAGCATAGCAAAAACTTTATCACACTGCAGAGAGAGTGCACGTACTTAGTAACTTCTGCTCATTGAAAAGAAATAAAGACCTTATGGGAAATAGGTTAAACACAAATATATTTGTGTTCCGTAAACATTTTTCTATCAAATAAGAATAGATTAATAGCACTAATATTTTAACAGCAATAGTAGTCACAAAACTGCATTGTAAAGAAATCAGAGACTTTTATTTATTTATTTATTTATTTTATTTATTTATTTTTTTTTAAAGATTTTATTTATTTATTTGAGACAGAGAGAATGAGAGACAGAGAGCATGAGAGGGAGGAGGGTCAGAGGGAGAAGCAGACTCCCTGCCGAGCAGGGAGCCCGATGCGGGACTCGATCCTGGGACTCCAGGATCATGACCTGAGCCGAAGGCAGTCGCTTAACCAACTGAGCCACCCAGGCGCCCGAAATCAGAGACTTTTAAAATGTAAAATACACTTTAACGTAAAAAAAAAATTCATATGTAAATGAAAAAAAGTTTTACCTCATCAGGGAAGTGGAAGCCCATCTAAAACAAAGGAAAAATTAATTCACTGTGGCTATTTATTTGAAAACACTTGTACCCAGATTGCCATATTACTGAAGAATTTGTACAGTCTTATTAGTAGTGTTTCTTTTTTATAAGATTTTATTCATTTATTTGAAAGAGAGAGAGCGCGAGAGAGCACAAGCGGGGAGGGGGTGCGGGGGTGGGGAGAAGTAGAGGGAGAGGGAGAAGCAGACTCCCCACTGCGCAGGGAGGCTCTCCGAGCTCCACCTGGGACCAACATCTGTCCTTTTTTTAAAGGTTTTATTTATTTAATTTGAGAGAGAGAGAGTGCGAGTGAGCATGAGCAGGGGTCAGGCGGTGGGGGCACAGAGAGAGAAGCAGACTCCATGCTGAGCAGGGAGGCGGAAGCGGGACTCCATCCCAGGATCCTGAGATTGTGACCTGAGCTGAAGGCAGATGCTTAACCAGCTGAGCCACCCAGGCGCCCCACATATGTTTTTGAGCTCAATAGTTGCCTTAGAAAGTTTTACTTTGGCTGAAGGATTTTAGTTTGAAATTTGTAAATCTGAAAGATCAACTGAAAGATCATCTGGCTCTTATTCATATTTCTGGTTTTGCTGCTGTCTTTCACTCTCAGGTTTTGTTTGCATTCTCTGTGTGTGTGTGTGTGTGTGCATAAGCAAGTATAATTTCCACTTGTTTACACTTGCAGAAGGATCATATATTCACTTGTTCTCCAATTAAGCTTCAATATAGTTTATAAATTCACCACAGATTATGCCAAGAATAAGAAATAGTGTAGAAACTCATCATTTACTATTTTAAGAATTAGAGTTTAATTCAGGTAATTTTAGGAGATAGAATAATATCTTAAAATTTGCCCAGGGTGATCACAGTAATTGCAATAGTAGTTAATAATATCAAGTAGCATTTGAGTTCCTAGGTACTCTAATAAGCACTCTAGATAAATATTTAATGCTCAAAACCATTCTATGAGGTAAGTGTCATAAGTTTCTCCTTTTACAAAAGAGGATATTTAGCACACTCATTGACTAGGATTTAGAATTTTCCATCAGCTATCTCTTACATCAGAGTCTCATCTGCTTATGCTACATTGAAGGTCATTATGTCCATTGACTTTGACTCCATCAAGTGTTCCTTGGGACTCTACCTAAACACTTCCAGCAATGGAACATCACTGCCAGAAGAAGCCCAATCCAGCTTTCTATAATTTGAAGACATAAACTCTGTTAAAACAATCTGCATGGGATTCTGGTTCCCTGTAACTTTGTCCTCTTCTAGCCCACTGCATTTTTGAACTAACCTCTTTTCCTTGCTGGTTAGCCATTTAGATAACACAACTTTATTATTTTGCTTTTCAAAATTTCTTTTGAAAAGTTTGGCACAACAAACCTCATGCCCATTAACACGTCTCTCGGCTTCATTGTTTTCAGTGCTATATTAACTTATGTTAATCATACGAATTCCTACCTACAGTTGTTCGATGGTTACACTATTGCTATAATTTGGAAGTTTATTTACTCACTCACCTTTGCAAAAGAAACACACAAGATGCAGGCCAATAATAGAAACTTCATTTTGAGTGACCCTATGAAGATTAATTTTATAAAGTGGTTGTTTCAGAAAACATACAATATATATCTTAGTTATTTCTCTTCTCCTAGAGAGAGACAAAAGAATGCATGGCTTTATTAGTCCGATTAGAAGCACCCTCAACAGAAAATTTGGTCCTGCTATTAACTACTGTTGTTACCTAACAGGAATGATGCTAAAACAAAATTACCCTTTTCTGCAAATGTCTTTCAACAATTAATTGGCTTCTACCTCAACTTCTTTAAGTGGGAGTGAACTCATTTAGTTACCTAGGGATACATTTTTGCAATTAATTTGTCATGGAGGGCTTACCGTGAAATAAAATTGCTTAGTAGCCATTCTATGGGTGATGTATTAGTATTTTCTTTTTACAGAATAATTGGGAGATTGGTATCAACTGCTTGGAAAAATTTCCAGTCCTAATGTTGTTGCCACTGTATGCTGTGGCATAAACCTTTAGGCTCTTAATCATCCATTTTTCCTCTTTCTCTGAAAACACCCTATGTTCAGGTGTGTGTCTTGATTAGGCTCAATTTTCTTCAAAGAAAGTAAAGCCAATCTCTAGTTGGTTGTCTTCTCCCTTCCCACAAAACATAAATTATCTCTACTCAACTAAAAATATATATACAAGACACTTATATAACATTATTTAATATCTCAAAATGTGAAAAATGTAAGTGCCAAGAAGTATTTTATTAATAATGATGTCAGGTTCATAATATATTGCCAAATGAATATTCAAATGTTAAATATAGCTAAAGTATTTAATGGGTTATTTCTAATTAGATGATGTCTAATTTTTAAAATAATTTCCATAATTTCATTTTATCTTCTATAGTGTATATTTTTTTGTGTGAAGTGAGAATGTATTACTTGTATGCTATATATATTCCAATAAAATGAAATATTTTCAAGTTTTTAATGAGACCATGAATGCTTTAGTGCCTAATTCATAACAAGATCTTGGCTGCAAAATTATATTAATGGGGGAAGCCCTGCAAATTATATACTCCATCCATTTCTCAAAAAAAAAAATCTAATTTTAGATCACCTGTTTACCTGTTCAACATGGTTTTGACCACATATTGGATGGTCTTTGCTATAATGTTCTTTGGTATTATACATCTGTTTTTTTTGTTGAGAGACTACATAAAAAAGAAACCAATAGGTTTTACCATTGTTTGTAAGTTGTAAAGATGCATGGGACAAAGATCTGTGCCTCATTCTCTTTCCCTATAGACAACACTGGAGAAATTCCTGACAGGTCCCAATACGTAGGCCTTTCCCGAGCTATGGATGAACTTTCATGTCCTAGATACATTGATATTATTTATCTCTTGTTTTTGCATTTATTTTTGTTTTTTGCCTACCAGGAATTTTAGAGTCAAATATCTTAGCCATATTTAGAACTCTACAGGGCATTATGATCTCATTTGGGAATGCTTACTCCATCTCTGGCTTTATATTATTTCCCCTAACCTTGCTTTTCCCTTATCAAAATATTTATATCTTTTTAAAAAAATTCTGTTTTACATATTTTGCGAGCTGTCTTAAATCCTTTTAGAATGGGTCATTTTATAAACAAACAGAGGAACAAATTAAGCAATCAAACAAATCTCCTAAAATTGTTTATAGTGCCAAAATTTCCCTTTGGTGTTGTTTTAACATTTTTGTAGAAAGAAAATAAAAATGTTAACTGGTGAAACAAAAATATGAATTTGTACCTAAAGAAGATAATATTTTATTCTTTAATATAGATCAGTTATTTTTAAATTAGCCTATACTTCATTGTACCGCACATGTGACCTAAAGATTAATAATATAAAGTTAACTGATATATTTATTGATCTCTCTAAAATC
Source organism: Neomonachus schauinslandi (assembly GCF_002201575.2). NCBI lineage: Eukaryota > Metazoa > Chordata > Mammalia > Carnivora > Phocidae > Neomonachus > Neomonachus schauinslandi. The sequence continues at coordinate 148,010,181 of NC_058404.1, forward strand.
ATTCCTTTTAGCCTTATCTGGGTTTCTGAAATAGGAAGATTTAATTGGCTGGAGCCAGATTTTCATACACTTATTATAGGGCAAATGTCTAATTTGCCATAATAATAATTATCATATTGTCTAATAATTATCCAATAATTGTCAAATTATATGGCACTTCAATAATTTAGAAGAACCCCCCTCCCCTTATCCCACTATTATTTTGGGAACCTATCAATTTGATTATATGTAATGGCCCAAAAATATAGATAAATATAGATAAAAGAAACTATGTGAGAAAATGCACATTCACCGTTTTTTTAATGTGCTTGGAACAGAAATCCTGTATAACTGGTTCAAATAATACCAGCTTAAATTATTATATGATAGATAATCCAGTAAGCATAGTTTTACTTAATTTGACTTTTGTCTTAATGTGACTATTAATTTAATGAGGCTCTTATGCATCAGCAATTCTATTAAAGATGAATAAGTATTTCTTCTTCATAAAGAATATGAAAAAATAAAGTGTTCCTATCGGAATAATTAACAGCCAACAAAGGATAACTCAATTATAATTTTAGAGTTCTAAAAAAATCACTTGAGAATGGAAAATCCCAGATTTATCAGTATTTAAAAATCTTTTCTCCCTTGTCTCACTGTCTCAGCTTATCTATCCATATATCACTTGTAATTTAGTACTTTAGAATGCTCCAGAAGGAACAAAGCATTCATGTCTCATTCAAATAATAATTTTCCCTTCCTCTTTTCCTCAGTTTTTTTTTCCCTTCAACTAGCTTTTACATGAGAGGGGATGACTTGATCCCACTCTTCAGTTGTTCAGAGGAACACGAGAGTACCTGAGTAGAACAAACCCACCCTTTTAGGGTTTATCTGAACTCCTGAGTCCAGTCTGAATGTAGAGATTAAAAAAAAAAATTCCCCTGATGAATCTTCTCTTACGTAGTCTTGAAGTGATCATTCAGACGTGTGGTGGATTAGATTTACACAACACCCCGTGTGACTAACTTCTCCAAACCAGGAGAGAATGTAAATATGCATTTATAGGCACTCTGTGAAAGTCTATCTAACTGAAACCTAGGGGAGAATCTTTTACAAATGGAAGCATGTTTATACCAGGGTTAGGGGAAGGATACCTTGTTTCCAGGAGGGAAACTAATGGCTGTAAATCTGGTCTTGCTCTGGACACTGTGCCTCACTCACTTTCCTCCAGGGGTATTTATAGGAAGTCTTTAATTTAATGTTACTTCTTTTGTTTTGAAATAAATCAGCATCATATCTGAAAAAATAAAAACCTATCAATTTGACTTATTTGGCTATAAATTACTCCTCTCATTTCAGAGAATCCTAAAAATAGGGAAGTTCCCATTATGTGGCAGTAAAAGACAAATTTAGGAACTGCATAAAACTTAATTACTAAATACACTTTGCATGTATTGATTACTTGATTGATTTTTGACATTTCTGGAAGGAATTTTATGCTTGATTCATTTTATGTTAAACCTGGAATAAAATGGATTAACATAAATATTTAAAAAATAACAGGGTGGTGTCTTTTTCTGTATTAGTGTTACAAACATGAATTACCTACTATGAATAAATATTAAAAACTGAAAAGCTCTTCTGTCCTGTAAATATATTATTGACAACCAAGTATTTCTAGTAATATGCAATATAAATAAGAAGTGATAAAAACTGGCTGGCAGTGCCCAAGTCATAATCAGAGTAATGTGAAGTGATTTAGCTTGGTACCTTCTTGAATCATGGTAAGGGCTGCAGTGTTTGTTAGGATGAGAGAACTCTCTTTTCCAAGTACATAATTTTCTTTCTGTAGAATCAATGAATGTAACCCCTCCCCTCACTAATGGCCTCACAGAAGGAAAAGTGCTCATGTACAACCATTAAAATATTAACCTTATTATCTACTAAAGTATAGCCTAAGTCTGGCCTTCAGGAAGAAAGTCTACAGATTAAAAAAAAAAAACAATCATCAGAACCAAAGTCAGTTATTAGACTGATTTGTTGAAATTCTCAAACAGAGATTTTAAATAGTTTTGAATAGAAGACTCTAATGGTAAGGTAGACAAGATGAAGATTACATAGATAGTTTCAGCACAGAGAGGGAAAGTATAAGAAAGAATGAAATGGAAATGCTAGAAATCAAAAGTTCACTAACAAAGAAAAAGAATGCATTTGATTTAGCTCATCACTAGACTCAATACAGCCCGGGAGAGAACCAGAGAATTTGAAGATCTACTTCCTTCCTTCCTTCCATTCTTCTTTTCTTCTTTCCTTTGTTTCCTTCACTTGATCATTTACTTAGTCACTTAGTACTGTTCTAGACCCTAGAGAATATAAGAAAGGCAACCCAGTGGATAAAAGGTAGTTGGGGGCAACATTAAAATAAGGCCTTCAGAATTTAAAGCTCCAGAGATATCACTTCTTTGTGAATGAAGAAGTTAAAAAGGTATAAACTTAATTAACCCCCTATTTCAGATTGTTATACTAAAAAAATGGGTATTATTAAGTTCCTTATCTTGTGATTCAACTGTATAGGAAACCTATGGAATATATTTGACAGTTGGAAAGAATGGATGTGAAAAATAAGCATAACAGTAGTTTTCTTTTGTTATGAAGAATATCATACTCCACAGACAGTAGGTGATTTTAGAATAGTGATGGACCAGAACATATCCCGTGCTTTTGTAATAATGGAGATAGGGTGCCTTTTCCTCTGTTACTGACAGCTACACTCTTGGAATTGTCAAGGTTTTTAACTTACAAGAGAAATAATAAAGATATACTACAAAGTATTGTTGCCAGAAGTATGCAAGCAATGGCTATATTTTTGTAATGTTTTCCTACTTTAATATTTTTTAAATCTCTTCCAATTACCAATGAGATAAAGTTGAATCTGGAGAGACTGACTCTTTGACAAATCCTTGAAAATTATTTACTGATCTCAAAAAGGAGCTATTATAGCTGCTATGCTCCAGTTTAATTTACTATAATAAAATATTAGGTCTGGAATATATGGAATAACCTGGGAATTCATGAACACTGGATGATGCTTTGACTTCTAGGGATTAAAGTAAGATTCTGCTTACACATTGCCTCTCATATTGCTTACATTTTAATTTGGGAAGCCAACAAATATATGGAGATAATCAGGACTCAGTTTGGTTCCCTATCTAAATTTGAGGGACAACAGTTATAGAGCTGAATCTAGAGAATTAGAAGCTGATTTTAATGGCTAATTGTATGTGGCAATTAAAATGGTTAAAGTGGATAAGATCATATAGGAAAAATATGTAGAGTTAAAAAGAAGTGGCTGAAGTCAGAGTGCTAGAAAATATCAATGTTTGTGTAGAGAAGAGGTATCCATGCAAAATATCTAGAAGAAATAGCTGAAGAAAGAGAATTATAAAAATTACCAGGAAGTAAATCTTAATAGGTCCAAATAGAATAGTATGCCTGGGGGCAACTTATTCATTTTCTACTACAATTTCCTCATCTGTAAGGTATAATATTAATCATTATTAGTAATGTAATAGTAATAGTTGTAAGGTTAATTGAGGCAAATATATAAATTACCCTCCACATAGCTGCTCAGTCAGTTTCGTGTATTATAATCATCATTATTACTTTTACCACAATCTATTTAAAAGGAGAGATTACAGAGGAAATTTTTAAAAAGCATCAAAAGAGCTATTAGCTTTGACATAAAGGAAGGTCACCATATTCTTTGAGACTTGAAGGAGACAAAGTTATGTTGAGATTTATCAAGTGATTGAAGTATTGTAGTAGGTGGTGGATAGTGTTTGGGCTTGATGGACTCAATATAGTCTATAAAACAGAAAGGAAAGTTGTTTTTTATTAGGATTAATTGAAAGTGTAAGGAGAGTTGAGGAAGGCAGCTAACTCTAATGCCAACAAGACAAAGTTTGATAAACACTCTTTGGTGACAAAAAAAGTTCAGAAAACTAACTTACTTTAGGATTCAGTTGCTTGGATGGAGTGGCAGTAGAAATTGAGCTCACGGCTGGGCGTTTTCCAGACAGGATTAAGTGCAGAGAGGCAGAAGTGTTATATGTAGTATGAAGATAATATTTGAAATAGTCAAAGATAAAGTCTGGGTTGTGTAAGAAAGGGAGTGAGGCTAATAGGGAATAGAGAGAACGGAATATAATCAGAGTGTTAAGGCATGGAGTGTTCTATGAAGACAAAGAAAACTTCTGTTAGGTTCTTCCTGTTCCACCCTTTCAAAGTATATGTCATATGTTACTTCCTTCTGAAAAAAAAAAAAAAAACCCTTAAGTGTTCAGTCTGAATAAGAAAGGAAATGAAGCTAAGTGGGATTGGATAGAATGGAATATAATGAAAGGGCTAAAGGATTGGAATATTCTATGAAGTCAAAGAAAAAGTCTTCAATTTTCAAATCTTTTCACCAAAGACACACATCTTATAATGTCACTCTCTTATGAACACCCCTCCAGTGTCTTCCCATCACAACCAAATGTGTAACACAAATTTCTAAGCTCAATAATCTTCATCTTTATCCCTTCCTTTCTGACCTCTGATCTACTTTCCTTTAACTTCTCTTCCCTCTGTCTTTTCTGGATATATTCATCCCCTTAGAGTTTTCCTTATAATATACGCATGCGCCCACTCATTTGCTCTTTATGTTTCTCCATTTGTTAGATACCATTAATAGGGGGCCTTGGAAGGTTTATATTTTCAATGCCTGGCTCCTTTCTTCAGTGGGACAATGTGAACTGAGAGGAGGATTGAGGGCTCTGGTGAAGGTTTGGGATTGAGGCTGTGGCACATTATGAGCATGAATAAATCAGAAAGATGGTAGGATGATGGCTGAATAGTACTGTAAACCCAGCTGTGGTTGGGGAATATAATTAGTAGTGTTCAAGGTTATCCATTATGAGAAATAAAATCTAAATGTAAAGCTATATCAGTGATAGCCAAGCTCATATGAAGTCAATTGGTAAAGGAATCTTTATATTATCATTAGTAGCCTACTGGGCCTGTATGAACAATGGAAATGATTACACACCAAAGAATGCAATTGAAATTTTATTTTGGGGGGAAAAGAAATGTGGTTTTCCAAATCAGAAAGAATGATGAAAACATCTTAAATAATCATCAGCCCAGTTTGTATGAAACCACAATACAGACCCAGAATATTCAACATGAATTAACAGGAAAAGTATAAATGACTCAGGAAATATTGTGCACAGTCTTCCTTTGGCTCCATATTTTTGCCTTATTAACAGGTCTGTCTAAGCTGGTAGTATGAAGTAATATGGTAGATAAGAAGATGTAGAAGATAGATTTTCCGGTCAAACCTAAAAGGAAAAAGACAATACTGTATTATCTACCAGACTTATCTCCTGAAATAATGTATGTTTGTTATAGAACCACACCAACACTCACCCACCCTAGTCTGGCAGAATGTTATTATTTATAACTATTATTAGTTAATTATTTTCTAGTGCCTCAAATGATATCTAGCAAATAGTAGGATTTTAATAACTGTTCGTTGAACAATTAATGAGTGAATGAAAGTTAATAGTCAGGTTCTTCAATCTAGCGTACAAAAGTAATGTTTGTCTTTATTTATTAAATGGTAAATATTTACATTTTCAGCCAATTTTGAAGGAATATTTAATTACTTTTATTTCCCAAATAGTTTATTAGACATAAAACATTACTGCTTCCTATATTTTAATCCTTTGATCTACTTGAAGTCTAAATTTTATTAAAAGAATTTTATTATGCAGAATGACTTTGGGCTGATATTTTAAGAAATCACTTTACAATTATTAAATTCTTCAGAATCTATTGTACATTTTTTTTTGGTTTCTCTGTTTCTTTTACAATTTTTGTAATTTTTCTTTTAATTCATGATTTTTTGTCTTATTATTTCTGCTGCCACTGTTTTGGTTAGTCTCATTATATGAGAAGACTTAGTTTAGGACTTAACTCAGATGTATCACTTGACCTTTCTGTACCACCATATCCTCATGCCTCTAACTTAGCATTTAGCACATCGTGTGGCCATTTCTGTGTCCTTGTCTAGAACAGAGCTTAATGAGGGTAAGTTTGGTATCTTATTTCTGTCTAATGTCCCTCACATGATGGAGCACATGATCAGCTTTTTAAAACGTAGAATAAATATATAAATAATGATAGCAAAGGGAATATTGCTATTTGTAAAATACAACTGTATTTTTAGTTCTTATCTGTAGTAGCTATGTTAGTATTTTCCTCATAAAAGATTATTTTGTGAAGTTGCCTGACTCTTTTTCATCATTAGGAAGACCAAAATGACATGACAAAACAAATTTGTGACAGTGTACCTAACATTAAAAAGTATCCTCTCGATAAATACCCTATCTGGACTTGGGGTATAGTTTGGAATCAGTAGGGGAGGGTTTGACCCTTAGGGCCAGAAATCTGTATTAGACTCGGCTCTTTGACTTTTGCGGGGTGATCACAAACAGCTTATTTAACCCCCATGGGCCTCAGTTTCCTTACCTCAAATCGGCTCATCATATTAACTACCTCATAGATTTTTTTGTGAGCATTAATTAGTTAATATAAGCAAAGGACTCAGAACAGTGACCAGCACATGGTAAAATCCTTAATAAATTGCTGTTATTACTAATTTCTTTGAAACTTTGTCCTGTTGCAGGGCATATAAAAAAAACAAGGAGATAAATTGAATGAGACAGAATTCTAAGATAAGAGATAGCCTATATACTGCAAGGAAAATATAAGAAAAGTTAAAGGTGAGTGCATAAAAGCAACACCCATGTGCATTCATTTCCTTAGATCAGGAATTAATTACTTTTAATGGCTTTAAAGCAATGGGTAAAATATCTAAGCTCTAGAGAAACTATGAAAAATAGACTTTGGGTATTAAAAAAATGATGATTTTTCCAGAGAAAATGATGCAAAGAATTTATTTTAGAGTAGCTTGACTTGTCTAGGAAACTCAGTTGATATTATACGTCTTCCACCAAACAGAAATGCTGAGTCTGCACTTCTTGGCTCAACTCAAGGACATGGGTACACATCTCTGTGAACATTAAGTTTGTGACAGTTTCCACCCAGAGCTATTGCTTCTGGCTGAATGCATCATCAGCTACAGAGAAAATTTCTTATAATTTATTTTCTTAATTAATTTATTATAATATATTTTATAAAATATTCATAAAACATGCATGAAAAAGTTACACAGGTAACTGACATTTATGAATCAAGAAGGTATACACAAAATATAAAATATTTCATAAGCCAAAATATCATTTAATTAAAATTGAAACATTACCTAACAATATTAAGGTCACATTCTTCACATAACAATTCTATTTTAGGGATGCCTGGGTGGCTCAGGCAGTTAAGGGTATGCCTTTGGTTCAGGTCATGATCTCGGAGTTCTGGGATTGAGCCCTGCATCTGGCTCCCTGCTCAGCGGGGAGCCTGCTTCTCCCTCTGCCCCTCACCCCTCTCGTTTTCTCTCTCTCTCTCTCAAATAGATAAATAAAATCTTAAAAAAAAAGCAATTCTATTTTAGATTACTGTTTAAATTATAGACATAAAGGCACTTACCAAAATCAAGTAGAAGTTGTTAATTCAAGAATCTTAAAGGTGCCTCTTTAAAAGAGAAAGAAATAGCATATTTTAGCTAAATGTTTTTAATAACAAACAAACAAAAATAATATTTACACTTCCATGGAAATATTTAGAACAGATTTTAGGCGTCTCACATTCAACTACAGATACTAAATTCATATTTTCTCTAATAATGTGGAAGATAATTTTAATGTTACATATGTATTGAAGAAACTAAGTTGTATTTAAAAAAAAATAACCTGAGAAATGACAATGGAATATTATGCAGCCATCAAAAGGAATGAGATCTTGCATTTGCAACGACGTGGATGGAACTGGAGGGTATTATGTTGAGCGAAATAAGTCAAACAGAGAAAGACATGTATCATATGATCTTACTGATATGAGGAATTCTTAATCTCAGGAAACAAACTGAGGGTTGCTGGAGTGGGGGGTGGGGTGGGAGGGGTGGGGTGATTGGGTGATAGACACTGGGGCGGGTATGTGCTCTGGTAAGCGCTGTGAATTGTGCAAGACTGTTGAATCTCAGATCTGTACCTCTGAAACAAATAATGCAATATATGTTAAGAAAAAAAAAAGAAGAAGAAGAAGGTAGCGGGAGGGGAAGAATGAAGCGGGGGAAATCGGAGGGGTAGACGAACCATGAGAGACGATGGACTCTGAAAAACAAACTGAGGGTTCTAGAGGGGAGGGGGGTGGGAGGATGGGTTAGCCTGGTGGTGGGTATTGAGGAGGGCACATTCTGCATGGAGCACTGGGTGTTATGTACAAACAATGAATCATGGAACACTACATCTAAAACTAAGGATGTAATGTATGGGGATTAACATAAGAATAAAAAAAAAAAAATAACCTGAGAAATGGAGTGACTTACTCAAAATCAAAAGCTTATTTTTTAAAATGTTTTATTTATTTATTCATGAGAGTCAGAGAGAAAGAGAGAGAGAGAGGCAGAGGCAGAGGGAGAAGCAGGCTCCCCGCCTAGCAGGGAGCCCGATGCAGGACTCGATACCAGGACTCTGGGATCATGACCTGAGCCGAAGTCAGACGCTTAACCATCTGAGCCACCCAGGCGCCCAAAATCAAAAGCTTATTATGTCAGGTCTTCTGATTCTAAATTCTATATTGTTTATATTAAATTGTTAGTTCTCTGGGTTCAATTTCTTGCTCTCTCACTTACTCTTCATATTGAAAAAGAATGTTTGCCAAGTCACATTTTTAAAAATTAAATAAAAGAAAAATGTTAACTAGAGCTTGGACTACTTTTTAGAATTTCAGATACTTATGTAAAATGAAAATAATATTCTCTATCTTAACCTACCACTAAAAACTGCTATAGGAATCAATTGAAATCTTATAAGCAAACACTTCAGAGATTTAAATCCAATGTAAATGCAATTTATCATTTTAATTATTTTTATAGCTGTGTTTGCACTTTATGATTTATAATTTAATTTCCAGCCTAGAAATTTTTATTTAATTTTGTTTTAGCTACTACTGAACAGAATCTGTTGAAATTTTATTTCTTTATTTCATTTCTTTAGTTTACTTTTACTACAAAAAATAAATCTATTTTTTAAATTAAAAATAAAGAGGGAAAACTTTTTTTCATGTGTCTGTTAGCCATTTGTATGTCTTCTTTGGAGAAGTGTCTGTTCATGTTTTTTGCCTATTTTTGACTTATTTGTTTTTTGGGTGTTGAGTTTGAGAAGTTCTTTATAGATCTTGGATATCAGCCCTTTATCTGTAATGTCATTTGCAAATGTCTTCTGCCATTCTGTGGGTTGCCTCTTAGTTTTGTTTCCTATGGAATATTACTCAGCCATCAGAAAGGATGAATACCCACCATTTGCACTGACATGGATGGAACTGGAGGGGATTATGTTAAGTGAAATGAGTCAAGCAGAGAAAGACAATTACCATATGGTTTCACTCGTATGTGGAACATAAGGAATAGCATGGAGGACATTAGGGGAAGGAAGGGAAAACTGAAGGCAGGGAAATCAGAGGGGGAGATGAACCATGAGAGACTATGGACTCCAGGAAACAATATGTGGGTTTCAGAGGGGCGGTGGGGGAATGTGGTAGCCAGGTGATGGATATTAAGGAGGGCACATGTTGTAATGAGCACTGGGTGTTATACGCAAATAATGAATTATTGAACACTACATCAAAAACTGTATGGTGACTAACATAACATAATAAAAAAATAAAATAAAAAGGGAGAGCTTACCAGAGTAGGGATAATTTGATAAGGATTTATCTTAATCTGATTCCATGGCTTCATTTTTGTCTGATATGGAGGAACAGTCTTGAGATATTGGGGCAAGGTGAACTTCTGATAATATTTGTTGATTTTGTTCTAGAAAAAAATGTAAGTAATTATCCTAATATTGCATGTACCAGATGATACTTGGACATAACCAAAGAAACTAAAACTTGGTTTGTTTGGATAAATTCTAAATGATACTAAACAGACCTAACCAAAGAAAGTTAATTCATGCAAAATTTTTCTGTATTTTCTATAGTTCATTTGTAGAATGAACTATAGAATTGAAAAAATTCTTTGGTTAAGTCAGATCCCAAGGCCAAAACACTTAAAGAAGAAAAAGTACTTGTAAGAGGCAAGAGGATAATTTCTTAATTTACTAGGATAAGTGTCTCAGATTGTGGTTGCGTTTCCATGATTGGTAGAAAACATTGTTTCCTTACAGTTATATACCTAAATGTGTGATTTAATTTAGTAGAATTTGTGACACTGAACCATTATTAATCTTTCTGAGTGTCACTGACCTTGTAGAAATAAATGAACTAATATAGAAGGGAGCTCTTTGCATAGTGCCGTCACCCATTTTAATTAATATTAATTAATTAATACATTAATCAATATATATTCCCCTCTTCCATGTTCTATTTTGAACCATCTGTATGGGCCTGACTATAGATTATTATAAGGATTAAAATTAGAATTAAACACAGTGCCATCAACCTTCAGAATAATTTCCTGTTTTTACAAAATGGACAATCGGTGGGTTTTTAGAATAACCAGGGAATAATGGATGGGTGGATACATGGCAATGATACAGTTAGTACTATGGAGAATATTTTTCTAACAGTTTTGACAGAGTATAAGGAAGAGTTTTATAGAAATTAGAATTTATTAAAAATATTTGTTGAGAGCTCAATAATGTAGCTCAACAATGTTCATCCAGTCTGGTTATGTTATAAATGTTTGTATGGGAAAATTTACCCCAATTCTTTGGTAATTCTTTTCTTCTTCAGTCAGCTCAGTTTTCTGTTAATAATAAAAATAAACTGTGATAAATACAAAAAAATATAATGGGGTCATATTTTAATTTTGCTTGAATAAAAATTACTTACTTTAGTGGGTACTTTAGTTGACTCCTTGAGGAAAAAAATAAGGAAAGAAAATAAGAATCAACTTTATTTGGATAGCCCACCAGTAATTTTATCTATGTCATTATAGTAGAGAATTAGAACTAATTATTTTAATAATTAAGGGCTAAGTCATGGCTGCCAAGAAACAAAGTGCTACTTTATAGGAATTTACTATGAATTAAGTGAGTTTCAATAGTCATTGTCAGAGCATTCTGTGTCAGCATTATGATACTTGACTGAAAATATGTTTTATTTCCAAATGTTCTGTTTATCTACGTTGTTCATATAATGTCAAAGTCTCACAGAGTATAGGCAGATGCAAACTATATAAAAAGGGGAATGATTGAGAGAGAAAGAGAGGAGAAAGAAAACTGAAGCAGGCCTGTGGAGGTATCTGGCAAAGCCCGCTTGCCATTTCCAGAAAGACCTCTGTTTTTTTATCAGTAGCCACAGGCCCACAGTTGGAGATGGAGAGAAAGCGTAAAGCATGCTTCTGAAGCGTGGAGGAGGAAGATGTTGGGCTGTGCCTCAGCCTGCAAGACTCTGGGCTACAATCCATGCTTTATTTTCTCCTGAGATGTTTTCTCATTGTGCTCATCGGTTTGGCTTTTTTACCACAGCAGGTGCTCTTGTACCTGTGATTTACTCAGTTCATAACCCAATCCGGTATTCAACTCCCTAAATGATATGAGAGAGAGAATCGGGGTAAAAACTATGATGAAGGTAATTGCAGGACCCTGATTTGGCATTGGCTTATTTAAAAAAAAAATGCATGTTTGCAATGAACCAGAGTTCAGCTATACGTGATCAAAAGTATGAGATAGAACAGCACTCTTGACTGTGTAGATAGATCATTTCAAATCTCTAAAATGATTTTGAGTCTGTGTATATTTTTTTATAAAGGTTTTTCTTTATTTCCAGTATTTCCTTATTGGGTATTTTGATGTGGCTCTGTTAAAAAATTAGCAATACCTAATTTACTTAAAATAATTAATCAACAGCAGGGAAGTACAGTATTTCTCAATAAACTATTAGGTTGTTTCATTTTAGAAGTATCCTTTCCCTCACTAGATGAGCTGCTAGAAGAATTCTTGAGGAAAAAAATCAGCAGCAGCCTTACCATCATCAAAGTTGGGGGACCAAGGTAATTGAAACCTTAGCAGTATATTCTTTTTTTTTTTTTTTTTTTTTATTTATTTGACAGAGAGAGAGACAGCTAGAGAGGGAACACGAGCATGGGCAGAGGGAGAGGGAGAGGCAGGCTTCCCGCTGAGCAGGGAGCCCGATGCGGGGCTCGATCCCAGGACCCTGGGATCATGACCTGAGCCGAAGGCAGACGCTTAACGACTGAGCCACCCAGGCGCCCCAAGTATATTCTTAATATTTGTGAAATTAAAGATCTTTCTCATATTATAAGGGTATTAGTATGATAGGTGAAAAAGGATTGTAGTAAAGTTTTCAGTTCAAAAAATAGTAACCAGTTTTTTTTTTTAAAAGAAACAGTGGAAACCACATAAAATTTATGCTACATGGAAGGGTCTTGCTTACATGGAAGGACTTAATTGAAAGAATTTAGGATAATTGAGAAAACTAAAGAAGTAGAGAGAAATTTTATTTTTAAGTAACTTAAAATTATCATTCTTTTTTATTAAAAGAAGAGCATTTTAGATAGGCCTAACTATTACTATTTTAATATTAGTTTTTAAAAATATGAATTAAATATAGCTTTATATAGAATCAATATCTTACCATATCAACAGTCTTCCTTGGGGTTTCCTTAAAGAAATAAGAAAAGAATTAGATACTTTATTCTCACTGTATTGGTTATAAGTAATTTCCTCTTGAATATATAGAGGAAAAAAACCCCTCTTTTATAAAGAGGAAGAATAAATGTAAACTTATTTTTATTGATTCTGTTAATCACTGTTGTGACACAAAGTAGCTCTTTGTGTCCCTAAGATCTAAGATCATGTAAGGGATATAGTACTTGCTAAATATATATTTATTAAATGAATGATGAATGACATATCTCATTAATTAACCAATAAATAAATAAATGTTATTTGTTAGGCATAACCACATTCTTTTCCTGTTTATATAATTATAACATAAATAATATTTATTATATAGCCATAACAAAATAAAAAATAATGTCTTAAATACATATTTAATATAAGTGGTTTTGAGGGGCACCTGGGTGGCTCAGTTGGTTTAACGACTGCCTTCGGCTCAGGTCATGATCCTGGAGTCCCGGGATCGAGTCCCACATGGGGCTTCCTGCTCAGCGGGGACTCTGCTTCTCTCTCTGACCCTCTCCCCCATGCTCTCTCTCTCTCTCTCTGTAATAAATTAATAAAATCTTTTAAAAAATATATAAGTGGTTTTGATTTACTTCCTGAGATAAGCTGCCAGATTCCTTAAAAATTCCTTAAGTTATACATTTTAATCTTATTTTTAAAATTGTTATTTTTTTTCTTTTCCTTTCTGTTTTGGACTTTTATTCATTCTCAGGGATGAAATAAATAGGACTACAACTAGGCTATTTCTCAGATGATGTGAAAATTACTTTAGTCATTTGTGATATACATGAAAACATGCAGACAATAGCACTTTATATGGTTTTGGATGAACTAGAGTCCTTATTACAGAATGATATCAATGCAGCTGAGGCATCACATCATTGCCCGCTCAACTTCTGACAATGGCATCGTAGACAGATGTCTCAAGAGTAAGGTTTCCAAGCCACACATAGGAGATCATGTAACCCATCCTCTGTGAACTAAAGAAGTTTGCCGTGGGCACAAGGGAAGAGTACCTGCTTTGGAGTCAGCAACTTGTGTTCCAACTATAATTTCACAAATTATTACTTAACCTCTCCTAGCTACAGTTTCCTCAACTAAAAGTGAAGATAGCTATATTGACCCTGCAGAATAATATTAGATGATATGTGTAAATTATGTTACAAATGTTCGTAACACAGTCGATAGATGCACTTAAAAAAGTGACAAGTATTATCATCTCCCTACACAGAACAGACATTCCTTTGAAAACCTTTATAATAGGAGCAGTCTTTCTCTGAACACTTAAAAATGGGACTCTCCAAATAAGACCTCTCTTTTTAGGGAACTCTAATTATTATAAGGGGCATTCCTATACTTCGTTCAAAATGCCTCCAGTAGCAGCCCCCCTTTGTACCACTTAAAGCTGTTTCCCCTGTAGGATTATGTTTCATGCAATGGCTATTTTTTCATCTCTGTCAGATTTTTATGACTCCTTTGCTATCGGCCATCTTGTGTATTTTTTTTTTTATGAAATCATTTAAATAACTTTGCCCTCCGGAGGAGAAGAAATCAGACTTTTCATTGTTGCTTATCTGCCACTTAGGTTGATATTTAGTAAACGCTTTCATTTCACTTAACAATCTAGACTACTTGCCTTTAGCAGCAACAGCTCTGCTCTTACCTATGGCTTTAAATTTTTGAGAGCATGAAAACCAGACAGTTATGCTTGTTGATTTCTATGACTCTCCTCCTAGCGGTTACTTCTCTATAAGATAGGAGTCCATCTGTTCCTCTCCAACCCCCTGAGCACTTACCTATATGTTTATCCCCTTTCCCTCCAACAGTTTTACTTGCTTCATTTATACTGGCTCCTTTGCTTAGTCTAGGGTGTCCTCAATTCTTCAGTCTACAGGCACCATCTCATCGTTCTGGGCCACCCACGCTAGCTATGTTACACATTCCTCCTTTCACTCCTCACCACACTTCTTGGAAGACTTCCTACTTGTGGCTTTTCCTTGTAACCTCTTCAATCTGTTGCTTCTGCATGGGTTTATCTTCCATTGGTTAGATCATTGTAACGGGCTTCCTCATAGGTCTTCCATTTTCTTGTTATCTCTAAAATGCCTGTTCCACACCTTCTTCGCAAAGATTTTCTTTCTAAAATGGATGTAATAGATTAGGTTACCGAAGCAAAACATTTGTACAGTTTCTTATACTGTCTAGGGTAATGTTCAATATTGAACATAGAACTCAAGGTCATTCAGAATCTTCTCAGGAGACATTTCTGGCCCCACTTCTTGACATGTCTTATGGCTTATCACAATCTTTCCAGAGCACACTATGAAATGTCCCATGTTCCTTCTGACTGGGAAAGCATTTCCATCACATTCTCTGCCTTGTAAATGCCCGTGTGTTCATAAAAGCTCCAGTGGAAATTTAAACCATCTGTGAAAAGATCTCCCAAATCTTTTATGTATTTGAACTTTTCATATATGCTATGAACAAAATACTTAGACAGATGCTGAAGTTGAAAATGTAGTTAAGACTCTCTATTCAGTGAATAATTCTTGAGTACCTCGTATGTACTGGGAATTACCCTAGGCATCCGGAAGAAAGCCATGAACAAAAGAAAACTTGGTTTTCATGAAGTTTATATTTTAACTGGTTAAGATACTAATGCATGATAAATAATAAATCACTGGCTCAATCATGATGCACGCTATGGGGAAAATTGAAGAAAGAGAATAGGAAATATTGGTAGGGATGAGGTGTTCACTATTTGGTGAGATGGCCAGAAAGTGCCTCCCTGAGCAGAAGAGCAAAAACTTGAAAGAAAAAAAGAAAGTAAACCTTGCAGATAATTCAGGAGGAACTCATCTGCAAAGGCCCTGGCATGTAAGTATACTTGGCGAGTTTCAGAAATATTGAATAGACCAGTGTGTTTGGCAAATAGTGAATTTGGTAGAAGCAAAGTCAGAGAGGAGATGGGGCCATAATTCAGAGCTCTTCAGTGTTGCCAGGACTTCAGGAAAACAATTATACTGATTGGAAACTGATGTCAAGCAGAAGATAACTTGGGGAAAAATAGACTGAAGGCTTGAGAGAAGAGATAGCAGTTTAGAGGCTATTGTAATAATCCAGGCACGTGATTATGGCAGCACTGGGGATGGTGAGAAATTGTTATATTCTGAATATACTTTGAAAGTTAGAGCAAATGGAATTTATTTATTTATTTAAAGATTTTATTTATTTATTTGACAGAGAGAGACACAGCGAGAGAGGGAACACAAGCAGGGGGAGTGGGAGAGGGAGAAGCAGGCTTCCCGCTGAGCAGGGAGCCTGATGCGGGGCTTGATCCCAGGACCCTGGTATCAGGGCCTGAGCCGAAGGCAGACGCTTAACGACTGAGCCACCCAGGCGCCCCAGAGCAAATGGAATTTAATAGAGTAGAAATGAGGCATGAGAGAAAGGAAAAGTTCAATAATTACTCCAGATTTTTGGCTTGATCACCTGGAATAATTTAGTTACCATTTACTGAGAGGAGCTGGTTTGTGGGGAACACATCGGGAGCTTGGTTTTATAAAAAGTTAAGTTTCAGGTGCCAATTACAAATTTAAGTTGAAATATAGAGTACACAGTGTACAATTGTAATTAATTCCCTAATGGGATCAATGAAAATACTAAAGGACATATTGAGTACAAGTGCCTTCTCAGTGTCAACTCAAGATTTCAGCCTTTGCTGATGCTATTAACGTACAGCTAGTAGGAGAATGGAAAGAAAAGGAAGCTCTTACACATCAGTTAGAAATAAAAAGCTTGGAGTAGATAAGTTCAGTAGAATATAAATAAACAGAGAAAGGAAGTCCTATAGTCCTATAGGATGTCCTGTATTATTTCAGGAAATTCTGGGCATGTGTATGTATGTGTTGTCATCTGTTTAATACTTTACAGTGATTATATCTATAGTTCATCAAAACACTTATATACAGAATGTCCTCTGGTATAAGAATCAGGTAGTCCAGAAAGAAAATAATGTGTGGAGAAGTTAGTGCAAAGCTGAGGGAATTAAGAGGTAGGTCATGAGCAAACAAGCACAAAGGCCAATAGTCCTTTGAGAATAGAAGCAAAACTCAAACACAGGTTAATAAGAGCTAGGAATAATTAAAAAAAATGTCAATTATCATTAAAAATGTCAATAATTGATTAGTGAACACTGACTAATTGGAAATGATTTGGAAACTTCCATTAATTTCTAAGTCTGAGGAGAAGTTGTGTCTGGTAGAAAAAATAACACTAAATTAATGTGCACTGTGAAGAATGATTTGTGAGAAATATATATAACCATTTCGATTTCTATAAAGGTTTAATTCAATATATTTTTGGCATGTTTTGAGAAATCCATAAATGCAAGCTCAAAAAATGCACCTCTAATTTTAAAATGAAAATGTTGCTTTAATACACAGAAAAAAAACCCATTTTTAATCTAAACATCTACTGCCCATTGTAATAGCCAAATGCATGTGTAGTGCAGGTATAAAGTAATGCCAGGGAAGGAAATAAATTTCGGAATCATGCTTACTGCTGAAGAGCTTGGTTGGAAATGGAATCCAGTGGGGAAAACAAAATTTCAGTTGTATTGATAACAATCTTTCTTTTCATTAACTAAGAGCTTTTTAAAAATTAAGGTATAATTTACATTTAGTGGAGTACAGATATTTTAAGTGTATAGGTGGGTGGGTTACCAGAGTGGAGGTATGTAATATTTCTACCCCCCTGTGAGTTTCCTCCTGCCCTTCCTTGCTTGACTATCCCTCTCAGAAACAATTACCTGAATTGATCGATAATTAGTTTGTCCTGTTTTAGAACCTTATTTGTATGTAATCATAGAGAGTATACTCTGTGGTGCGTAGCTTTTTTCGCATGGCAACATTTTTTTACGATTTATCCATGTTGTTGCAATTATTGCTGAGTAATCTATTGCAAGAATCTACACAGTTTATTTATCCATCTCCTGTTGAAAGACACCCTCACTATTTCTAGTTTGGGACTGTCATGAGTAAAGATACTACAATATTGTTTGCACAAGGATTTTCAGAGATGTTTGATTTTATTTCTCTTGGATAAGACAGAGGAACAGTATTGCTGTGTCATATAGTAGATGCACATTTAATATTTTCTTAAACTGCTAAACAGTTTTCCAGATATCATTTGCGATCATTTTACACTCTTACTGGCAATATGTTAGAGTTTCTGTCCCTCTATGTCCTAATGCACATTTAGTTTTTGAGTCACTTTGACTTTGACCATTCTAGTATGTGTATAGGAGTGTATATCATGTTGGTTTTAATTTGCATTTTCCTGATGATTAAAGAGGTTGAGCACTAACTGCTACATCCTTTAGAATTTATTTCTTAGAAGCCACATGCCTCTGATGCTTTAATTGTACTATTCCCGGACAAAATTTTGCACATTTTGTTTAGTGTAGTTATTTTCATCTATTTAGTATATCAATTAGTAAGAAGACATTTTGATTTTGGTATCTTCTACGCCATACCAAAGTGTTATGAGGTATCCAAGTCACATGTTACTGGAAAAAAGCTTTAAGAAATGAAATTTATAAATGACTTTTTGCATTATACTATTTTATTCATTCCAATCAATTCAAATAATTATAAAACATGTAAAATTATGTAAAATCCTGTAAAAAATACAGGCTAAAAATATATAGTACCTCAAATGTCATTAGAATGCTGAATTAGGTATATACCATACATAATAGTATCAGAATCTCAGAATTTCTTCAGATGAATCCATTTATTTTTCCTGAAAATAATGGGATTTAAAAAGGATAAATTGCTCCCTCGAGTTGGCATTTTGACAAATGCCTATACTGAAGATAAAATAAATGCTAAGCGGAAAGTATCTTTAGTATCTTTAAACAATACAAGATTATATATTTTATTTTCTCAGAGAATGCTTACAATGTAGTAACCTTTCTTACAATAATATTTCTGTTGAAGTAAAGCATAAATATTTGAAAAAATAGATTGTGAATAGTTTCTGTGAATAAAAAGGTCTTACCTCATCAGATGAATCATTAGTTTTTATAGGACGAGAAAAGCAGAAAGAAATATACCTTAATCTTATGATGTGGTTGAAAGTAAAATTACAACTGACCCTGAGTCATTATTATGATTAAACATAGAATTGATACATATCGTTGGGTAATTTGTGTACTAAACTAGCTGTTTCTATTTAAAGACTTATTATAAAACTAGTAGTAAACATAGATTAAAATGAAGATGTTTCCTAAGTTCAAAAAACAAGAGTTTCTTAAATTTAAATATTTGTTTTGGGGGCGCCTGGGTGGCCTTCCGCTCAGGTCATGATCCTGGGGTCCTGGGATGGAGTCTTGCATCAGGCTCCCTGCTCAGTGGAGCGTCTGTTTCTCCCTCTCCCTCCCTCTGCCCCTCCCCCTCCCTCTGCTCGTGCTCTCTCTCGCTGGCCCTGTCTCTTTCAAATAAATAAATAAAAAAACCCTTAAATAAATAAATAAATAAAGATTTGTTGTTTTGCTTATAGGTTCATTATTCTGGCTTTTCTCCCTTTCTTTTCTGCTATGCTTTCTTTCCTCTCTCTCTTTCTTTTCCATGCCATGTGAGGTGGTAAACTTTGGTTTCATAATTCATTTGTAATTTTAAATTCAGAGTACAGCACATGTTAGTATTTGGAATATTGCCTCTAATTACGTATGACTTTCCTAGTAGCTAGATACAAGGAATACCTGAGGTAGAAGTTTCTTCTAAATTTACCAGAAGTAGAAGAGAGGTCCAGAGAAGATATACGATGGGCCTACAGACACCACTGGACTCAGGTCAGGAAATACTGACTTTTATTTCAGTGATTTTTGCATTTAAAAGCATTCTGTCTGTAGTGAGCGATCTTTTCCAATTTTGATTTTGAGCCAAATACATTGTGTGTGTGTGTCTGTGTGTGCAAATATATTTGGTCACCTTAAGGAAATTTTGTAAGCTAATTTGAGGAAAATTTGTGAAAAATATAATTGAATGAACATAGATAAATACAAACGTAGTTCAGATCACAAATATATTAGATACTGTTAATGTAATGAATAAGAATTTCTCCTCTAAATTTTCTCATGTAGTTATAGGCATTGCAACCATCAGAACAAAATAAAGGTAATAAGGAGACACTTGATTTTTATCTGAGCCTCGATAAAGTAGATGTGATAAAGTACTAACTCACTCATTCCTTGGTTAAACATATACTGAACATTCTGTGTTCCAAAATGTCGCGAAACTAGTGGTACAAACAAAATAAAGATTATATTCCCTGGTTTCAAGGAGCTGAAATTCTCATGAATTTATACAAGATAGGTTACCCAAAATCCTGCAGGGGGAATATACTTAAAATTCAAAATGTTATGAGATCCTGAAATGTTCCTATCACCCAAACTAATAAAGCAGGGGACATCTAGGTAAAAGGATTGGAGTAAATGTTGTGCCAAACCTTACAATATGAGGATGGTTACAGAAATGAGGACGTGAGGAAATGGAAGGTGTTGGAACGCTGAGAAGACATAAAAATGAGAGAGACTATAGTGTGGGAGAAGAGTAGAGAGCTGAGTGTGAGAGAAAGATTAGCAGGAGCTGAAGTAAAGGCTCACAGGGGCTAAGAGTCTATATCTCATTTTGGGGCCGGAGGGCAGCATGAAAAACTTTAAGCTGACATGTGATGTAAGAAGAATTGCATTTTAAATTAATCACATGGCATCGATATAGAAAAGGACTAAGGGAGGGGCAAAACAGCAGACAGGATAACCATTTAAAAGGGTGTGAATAGATTGGTATGTAATTGTAAGGGCTCCCTTGTAGACATGGCATTGGGGTGATGATTAAGAAACGGACTGCAGAAACATTTAAATCATATTAGTTTCACCTGATTTTGAACTTCATATAGATGGCATATAGGATATATATCCTTTTGGACTTGGTTTCTTGCCCTCACGTCTCTGAGAGTCATCCATGTTATTGCATGTGGTGATAGTTGCTTTATTTCCGTTGCTGAGAATAATCCATCGTTTGAGTAAACTGTAAACCATCTATTTTACTGCTCATAGACATTGGGGTTGGTTGTTTTTTGTTTTTTGGGTTTTTTTGCCTTTTATGAATAGCAATGTTATGAACTTTCTTGAACATGTCTCTTGATGGGCATTAGCACTTAATTTTTTTTTTTTTGGTTATTAAAAAATTTTAATCATCAAACACATGAAGAAGTAATAATGACCCATACATTATTTTACTTAGTTCTTTTTTTTTTAAAGATTTTATTTATTTATTTGACAGAGAGAGACACAGCGAGAGAGGGAACACAAGCAGGGGGAGTGGGAGAGGGAGAAGCAGGCTTCCCGCTGAGCAGGGAGCCCGATGCGGGGCTCGATCCCAGGATCCTGGGATCATGACCTGAGCCGAAGGCAGACGCTTAACGACTGAGCCACCCAGGCACCCCATATTTTGCTTAGTTCTTAACTGCCAATTTTCAATCATTTATTTATATTAAGAGCATTGGATGTTATTCAAAATATAAAATATTAAGAATATCTTAATGAGGATGCCTGGGTGGCTCAGTCAGTTAGGCATCTGCCTTCGACTCAGGTTGTGATCCCAGGGTCCTGGGATCGAGTTCCACATTGGGCTTCTTGCTCTGTGGGGAGTCTGCTTCTCCTTCTGCCTGCCACTCCTCCTACTTGTGCTCTCTGTCTCTCTCTCTGACAAATAAATAAATAAAATGCTTAAAAAATTTAAAAAATAAAATAAAATCTTTAGAAGACATTTCTACATTATATAGGATAATGATTAGACTACCTAATACTATTAGAACATTTATTGTATCCCAGCATTTTGTTATATAGTTTACATAAATGCCTGAAATGTCTTCACAAAAACCCTTCAGTCAACAGTGTATTTCTATGTTTATATTTCAGTTGATGGTACACTAGCTTACTGGGATTAAGTACTTAAAAATTATTACACACATAAAAAGTGGTGGAGCAGGTGTTGGAGGATAAATTTCCTGATTCCAAAGCCTGTGTCCTTTCACTGAGATACACATGTCTCCAGCCACAATATAGGTTCTAAGAACTCCTGTGGTAAGAAAATAGTCTCTAAGGGACTTTAATTTTGAGACATCAAGTCATGTCATACTGTCAAAGAGAAGGTGAAGCATACTTGCAGTACATGGCTTCCAAAGTAGTCATTTGTGAAAAACCAAAACCAAAAAAAAAAACAAAAAAAAACCAGAAACAAAAAAACCCCAACACATTTTGAGATTTGCAACTGTTTCAAAATCAATCAGATAATTAATTGTTCAAAATCATTTTTCTTAAATGACCAATTAATATCTATTTGCAAAAACAATTACTTCATATTGACCTTAGACACAGATATATGTAACAGAAATATGATTTATTTTGAATGTGATTTAAAGCATTTATTTGGAATTAAATTATACTGATAATTTGGGGGAGGCCAAAGTAGTTGTTCCTTTATTTAAAGTATAAGTTTATTTGAAAGTTACCAGTTGTTTCAGGTAATTCTTTTCTTCATCACTCATCTCGACTTCCTGTTAAGAACCAAAAGCAACTGTTATAAAAGTACAAAAGAAATCACTACTGGGTAATATTACATGTATTTCATTTCAATAAAAATTACTTACCTTGGGGCTTACTTCAGTGGATTCCTTAGGGAGAGAAAACACAAATCAGCTCTACTTGGATGACACAACAGTAATTGCTCTAACTATAGTAGAGGAACTAGGGCTAAGGGAACAATTCAGAGCCAACCCATTGCTTTTGAGAAATACAGTCCTAATTACTGATGGAGGATTTAACCAGGAAACGCTCAACACTAAAACTTTCATTTTGAGAGCACACTCCGTGTTAACGTAACTAACACGTTGCTGAGGGTATGTTTCCTTACAGTCTCCTCTATGTCCGTGCAAACAATGAAGAAGGAGCATAGAGAGTGGGCAGATGACTCGGTGAGCCCAGGGGCCTGGTGAGGTGTGAGGTAAGGGAAGCCTGCATGTCATTTCTGGAGGTGGCACAGCCTCTCAGTGTGAGACTGAGACATGAGGCGACAGCGATGATTCCTACTATGATTCCTAGGGCTCTGATGAGGAAGACTTTGGTCTGTGCCACAGGCCACAAGACATCAGGCCACGATCCATGCTTCACCACCTCCCAGCAACCTTCCCAGTGTGCTCGCTCACCCAGCTCTTCTGTCACAAGAGGTAGTTCTTTTACCACTCACCCACAGCTTATCTGACCCACCGCGCGACTCAACCCTTAATTCATGTTGGGAGGTGAAAACAATTTCCAGGCTCTTTTTCACATATGGGGCTGTTTTTAAAAAATGAAGTTTCCAAAGAATCAGAGTAAAATGGGCATTATCCAAGAATATGCAATAGAACAGTTAATTTTCACTAAGTGATGGTGAATTTGTAACCCCCACTAACTTTGAACTGAGCATATGTATTACACAGTTTTTCTTTATTTTTGTTGTATATTTTGATGTGACTTTGTTAAAAGGTTAACAGCTTCTAAGTTGCCATTAAATAGCATGACAGCTGGAAAATGTGCTGTCCTAGATGGATCAGTTGTTTTCTTGACTTTAAAGGAAAGTATCACTTAAAAAGTGAGCTGTGAAAGTGTCCTTGAGAAATTAAAACAATGGGTAAAACTAATCAAAATCTGAAATCCAGGAGTGGAATCTGCTGCATTGCCTCTTTTTGACCAGCAGTGGTAGGATAAAATTTGATGGTACCAACATGGTCATTTGTATGGCAGACATACCATAGGAATAAGATAAGGAATAATGTAAGGAAAAAGAAATTGTCTTTCAAAAAATTGTAAAATCGGTCTAATTTTCAAAAGCAGTGCAATATACAAAAAATGTAATTAGATATAAATTAAGAGCTTGAATGAGAGAATTAAAAACAATTTTAGGAAATACAATCAAGGGGTCAAAAATTGCATTTCTTAATGCAATTAAAATGTTGTTTTTATGGTTTGTTAAGAGAAGAAATTTGCAAGTGTAACACTTCTTCTCATTAATATTTCAAACCAGATGTAGCCACGTATATAAATAGAAATACCTTACCATATCAACAATCTTCCTTGAGGTTTCCTTAAAGAAAAGAAAAGTAAGCTCATTCTCATTCTATTAGTTATACAGAATTTCTGTTGGGATACACCAAGAAAACCCATGTTCCATAAAGAAAGAATAATGCATTCATATCCACTGTTGGAATTGTATCTGAATTCTCCAACTGGAAACACACAATCAGTGTTTTACTAGTACTCTATATGGGGTATGATATCCTTCTTTTATTTATTGTTGTATCCCCAAGATCTAGAATCATATAAGGAACTTAGTACTTAATTAATACACATTTCTTAACTAAATATACACAGAAGTTTAATTTACTTACTGTATGAAGAAACATTTAAATGGCACTGTGTTTACTGCAATGTACTTTAAGTGGGTATTTGTATGTAGAACTATTCCTTCAAATCAGTGTTTTGGGTGGTTTTTATGTAAAATTTCCATGACAGTAAATTTCAGGAAAAATATTTGGTCAGTATTTGCTTAGGTAAGCAAATATAATCACAATAAATGAGAAGTGTAGGATTTTGTAAAAATCAAATCCACTAAACGGTAAGATCTCCTTTCCTCACTGGAAACAAGGAATTTAGTTAATCATTTTGAAGCAGGAGAGCGAGGTTCTTGTCTCATGGAGTCAAGATTGAATCTCGTGTACAGAGGAGAGTGAGTAAAGTGATACAGTTTTAATAAGCAAGGGCACAGAAAAAGCTCTCAGGAGTGAGAGGGGTCCAGACAGGGTTGGCAATGTGGGTTTCCACTGACAGTCTTTTATTTGGAATTGACCAGGGAACTTGTGGCCCTAACATTCTTGTGACATCTTGGTTTGAGTAAGGACTGGTGATAACCTCTTTAATGACTTACTTCTTTGGGTCTGGTTATTCTTTGTTGTTCATAATGTGACTGCCCTCTGATGCCCAGGGCAGGGTGGTCTGGTTTGTTCCCTTATCTCTGGTTTCCTTATGCCTCAGCATTTCTGGGATTTTTGGTGAGCCTGATGAGGTAGGCCCTACATGAGTCTAGTCATGCAGTCCCCTCTACCTATCCCTCCCTTCTTAGTCCTGCCTGTCCCTTACTCAATTTGAGTCCTGCATTTATTAAAGTAATGTAAGTAACACACATTATATAACCAATAAGAAGTTTAGAAGTAACTTTAAAATTTGATATAATTTTAGTGTTGTGACTTACTTCCTGGGAGATGCTGGTAGATTCCTTAGAAGAAAAGAGAAATAATGCATTTCATTCACTTATCCATTTATATGTTAGTTTTCCACCAAGCAGTTTCCCATTTTATCATAAATGAAACACAGAGGAACAAAAGAAGGCAAATCCTTAGGTAGCTGAGGGTGTCTTTAGGCATTTACCTTATGGACCATTGGTAGGAAGATATTTGGAAACTGGAACTTAATGTATGAACTTGAGTCCTCACTCCAGTTGGGATTCCTCTCACCCATTTTATAAAATTGAGGATGCGCACCAGGACTCCTGAAGTCATAGTATTATTTAGTGATTTCTAGCAAAGACAATGGCATTGGACATTTCTGCTAGGTCTGGT
Organism: Neomonachus schauinslandi; assembly: GCF_002201575.2. NCBI lineage: Eukaryota > Metazoa > Chordata > Mammalia > Carnivora > Phocidae > Neomonachus > Neomonachus schauinslandi. The sequence continues at coordinate 148,035,752 of NC_058404.1, forward strand.
AGCATACAAATAGAATCTTGCTAATTTTGAATATGTAGGGTTAGTCTGCTGCCCTAAATGTTTCCGATCATTGCCACACTTTCTAGTTTCATTTTCCATAATTCCCTAACTAACTTGTACAGAACTTAATTAATATCTGCTTCTGGATGCCATGTTGTCTTCACAGGATAGCCCCTCACCTCACTGGCAGAGTGGTACTTTGTTTTCTATATAAAATTAGAGAGTAATTTTCAATTTTATGGTCTAATGAAATGACCAGCATGTGAGATATCTTCCCTCTTTAGGAGGAATTTAGATGAATTGGGCTTCCTCACCAAATTCTTGTGGTTTCCTATAATAGTAATATAGAAATATAACTCTGTAATTGAAAGAAATTATTGTTCTAACTTAGTGTATTTATTGTATTTAGGAGCTGCTTTAAGTGATTATAGATATTAAAGTTGATTATAGATATTAAAGTTTCAAAGCTTTTCTATTTCAGATGAAAAAACCATTTTGACATTTAGGATGTTCCTTAAGCATGTGGCATTCAAACAAACAGCACAAAAATTTATTTCCCCTAACGGTGGCCATGATATCTTTAGCCTCCATGGGCCATTTAAGAAAATCATTCACAATTTAAGAAATAGGAAGCACAGAAAGGGAGATGATTTACGTAGTCTCATAGCTTGGGTATGGCAGGTCTGGGACTCAATTCCAGGACTTCTGACTCCAATTCTCATATTGTTTACAATTAAGTGCCTGCTTCCTATATTCAGTTTCCTGTTCTATCACTTATTCCTCATGTTTGAAAAATCCACTAGCCAAAGGTGATTACAGATGTAAGTGGAAATATCAACTGGACTGTATGTAGGCAAATGATTTCATTTCTTTAATTTCAGTTCCCCTTGTAAAATAGAGATGAAATTCTCTACCTCTGCCTTCCTCAAAGACAGCTGTCAGATTCAAGTAAAATAACATAGAAATAAATACTAGGACAGTTCAACTTATCCTGACTCATAATTGGTGTTAACTATAGTATTAAACTATAAATTTATAGTGTTTTGACTATATGCTTTGTGACCTCATTTCATTAAAAAATTATATTTAAGTTTGTTTTACTCTCTGAATTTAAAGGGATTGAAACATCTTTTCCTCCCTTGTTAATTTTTTTGTTTTCACAAGAAAGTAAGAAACAAACAAAAATGTAGAACTCACCAGAAGGGGAAACAGAGGATAGTCATTTGTCTTAATTTGATTCCATGGGTTCCTAAGTATATGATGTTGATTATAAGCCTGAAGATACTGGGGAAGGTTCAACTTCTGATAAAACTGATTGATTTTGCTCTGAAATGAAACAAATGTATCAATATTTTTTTAAAAGGCCTTAAAATCTATAAAGTTTTTATTTATTTATTTTTATTAACGTATAATGTATTATTTGTTTCAAGGGTACAGGTCTGTGATTCATCAGTCTTACACAATTTACAGCGCTCACCATAGCACATGCCCTCCCCAGTGTCCATCACCCAGTCACCCCAGCCCTCCCACCCCCCATCACTCCAGCAACCCTCAGTTTGTTTCCTGAGATTAAGAGTCTCTTATGGTTTGTCTCCCTCTCTGGTTTTGTCTTGTTTCATTTTTCCCTCCCTTTCCCTATGATCCTCTGTCTTGTTTCTCAAATTCCTCATATCAGTGAGATCATATGATCCTTGTCTTTCTCTGATTGACTTATTTCACTTAGCATAATACCCTCTAGTTCTATCCGTGTCATTGCAAATGGCAAGATTTCATTTTTTTGATGGCTGCATAATATTCCATTGTATATATATACCACATCTTCTTTATCCATTCATCTGTTGATGGACATCTAGGCTCTTTTTTCATAGTTTGGCTATTGTGGACATTGCTGCTATAAACATTGGGGTGCATGTACCCCTTTGGATCACTACATTTGTATCTTTGGGGTAAATACCCAGTAGTGCAATTGCTAGGTCTTAGGGTAGCTCTATTTTCAACTTTTTGAAGAACCTCCATATTGTTTTCCAGAGTGGGTGCACCAGGTTTCATTCCCACTAACAGTGTAGGAGGGTTCCCCTTTCTCCACATCCTCACCAACATCTGTCATTTCCTGACTTGATAATTTTAGCCATTCTGACTGGTGTGAGGTGGTATCTCATTGAGGTTTGGATTTGGGTTTCCCTGATGCCGAGCGATGTTGAGCACTTTTTCATGTGTCTGTTAGCCATTTGGATGTCTTCTTTGCAGAAATGTCTGTTCATGTCTTCTGCCCATTTCTTGATGGGTTATTTCTTCTTTGGGTGTTGAGTTTGATAAGTTCTTTATAGATTTTGGATACTAGCCCTTTATCTGATATGTCATTTGCAAGTATGTTCTCCCATTTTGTCGGTTATGAATGTATCAATATTTAAGATCAGAATGGAATCTTTTCTATGGGCCAGAGCATATAAGGACAAAACCAAATGATTAAAACTTTAATTAGAAGAAATCTAAATGATGCCAATTCACCAAGCAAAATGCATTTTTAATATAAAATTCACTGTAATAATTTCTACATTCATAGAGTGAATTTCAGTGCTCACTTCAGCAGCACATACACTAAAAATGGAATGATACAGAGAAGATTGGCATGGCCCCCATACAAGGATGACATAGCGTGAACTTCAGATTAAAGAAATAGTCTGGTTAATTAATGCTCCCTGCTCTTTCAGAACATTCTCACACTGTGGCTTTTCCCACTACAGGAAGTGTTCCTTGTACTGGTGACCTACACACATTTCCTTACCCAAACCCTCACCTCAACCTCCTTGAAAGTGGCTCCCAAAGTTGAACCTGATCAATATCACCTACAGACCTCACTGAAAGGCAGATTGCTTAGCTCCAACTCAAATTTTCTGATTCAATAGGTATGAGGCAGGGCCTATGAATTTGTATGTCTCCTAATTTTCCAGATGCTACTGATGTAACTAATCTGGTGACAACCCTGTGTGAACTGCTCCTCTAAATGATATGAGAGGGTTTCCCAAAGTGAAGCTGTGGTGAAGGCAATTGGCGAGCTCTTGATGTGTCACAAGCTTGATTTGAAATGCAATTTCTTATGGATTCCTATTCATATTTTCAGAGAGAACAGGGTAGAATAAATAATTCTTCCTAGAAGACTGTCAATTAGAGCCACCTAAAAATGATTTTGAGAATGAGTATGGTTTTCCTATTACATTCTTTGAATGTTTAAATGTGGATTTGCTAAGAATTATCCAAGTATTGTATAACACTTATGGAAAGCCACTATCCTTAAAATAGTTGTTTCATTTTAAAATAAAGAGTATCTTTCCTCACTAGACAAACTGCTAGAAGATTCCTGAGATAGTAAAAACTAATATAATTTTTAATATCTGGTGCAAAAAGGAATCTTCAGCATTATTTTTAGAATATCAGTAGTAACTTTATAAATGTTCCATATTAATTACCCACTTGATCATTAGTATGAAACACCAAAATGTATTGAAATAAAACATTTAAATCAATTTTTATAAATAATTATTGCTAATCACCTTGGTAAACTATTGAGAAGGATAAACATTATCTTCTGTTTAAGTAATGGTCTCTCCTTCATGAGTATAAGGGAAATTTATGGGTCTAAAATTAATACAGGCAGGGTGAAGTGATAATTTTAAACATTTTCAAAATTATTTTCTGGGGACCAAGGTCCTCTTGTTTTCGGCTTGGGTCATGATCTCAGGATCAGATCGAGCTGCATGTAAGGCTCTGCGCTGGGCATGGAACCTGCTTAAGATTCTCTCTCTTCCTCTCCCCTGCTTCTCTCCTGCTTGCGCATGCGCTCTCTCTCTCTTTCTCTGAAAAAGTAAAATAAAATAAAATGAAATAAAATAAAAATAAAAATTATTTTCTGGTTTACTAAAACAGAAACAATGTATAGGCTAACTTTATATTGAATATTAGTATAAATACTGTCAATTAAATATATTTCATAGAAATAAAAATATCTTACCATTTCATCTATCTTCTTTATTCTTTCCTAAATTAAAAAAAATAGGCATATTATCTCCACACATTGTTTATAATTTACTTCCATTGAATATATAGTGAAAACCTATCTTGCATACAGAACAGCATAAAGATGAATTCATCTTCTTTCTATAGTTTGCTATGACTAAGATCAACATTTCTGAATTAGTAACAAATTTGCCAACAGTGGTAAATTGAAATATCAGCACCATGAGAGATAGGCTATATCTGCTGTATTCACGGTTGCATTCCAGAATGTAGGATACTGTGTGGGGTATATTTCTTTCTCATAAATGTTTGTTAAATGAATGAATAGACAAAATTCAAAAAGGTGGTCCATGTATATTTTTTAAGAATTTTAATAGTGAATAGTAGTAGTTACTTTAGATATACTCCTCATGCTTTTATTTTAAGATGCACTTATTTTAATATATATTAAAAATTACACACTGGGTGTTATACACAACTAATGAATTGTTGAACACTACATCAAAAACTAATGATGTACTATATGTTGGCTAACTGAACATAATAAAAAATTACATAATTAAATCATCAAATCAGTGACTTGGGTAGAGACTACAGAGACTTTCAATTAAAAGCAAATTTATTTGATCATAAAAGAGTAAATTTTGAGAAATTATAAAATATTAGTCTAACTGATTGAAAATACTAAAGGACCAGATCTCTCCTTGTGAGAACAAACTGGGGAAGATTTACTGAATATGTTGATTCATACATAAATAAATATTCTTCAATTGAATTAGTTGTGAAATTAGGACAAGTGCCTGTGTGGTTATATCTAGTGGAGTTTAATAGAGAAGAAGCCACTGATCCTGTACAGTAGTGATAACTGAAGCCTTTTTATTGTTTTTTTAAAGTAGCTTATTTATATCAGAAATGGGGTCTGACTTTAGGTTTACTCTTAAATTGGGTACAAATGGAAGAAGGTACAAATGCCTGTCTGTATGTATCTCATAGAAATGGGGGTGTGTGTTATAGCTGAGCACCACAAGGAAAACTGCCCTAATGGGAGAGTGAGATGTTGGGGTGGGAGGGATGTGGGTATACAGGTTCCCCTGAGAACAGTGTGCTAAGAATGCTGATAGACTGACATATATAATATTATACATATGTGTATATATGTATCTGTGTTTGTGTAGCTCTTTCACGTATTATCTACTTATCTACTCACTATTTTGTGACATGGATGTTATTATAACCTCACTGGGGAATCATGTACAAAGTTACCGCTCAAATCCAGACCTACTAACTCAGTCCTCTGTCACATGTCCTTTTTTTTATATTTTGCCATCATGGTTTCTGGACTACTTTTATGAAGAATGGTGAAATTCTGTCATTTCATGGACAGCTGACTTCGGAATTCTAAATTACGGTGGTGAGACCTGCTTGCATTTCCAGATACATGGTGGGGAGTGGGAAAGCTCCTCTAGAAAATTCCAACAATAATCTAACATATGATGGATACGAATTGATGCCTTTCTTCCTAAAACTGTAGCTTCTTTGACACTACTGTGAAGACACTTCACAGAAGGTTTGTTCTTCACATTCTGTGTAAGACATGTCAATACTATATTTGATCATGGATTATAAGGTTATATCCTTAATCTCAATTCATTGCTGCCAGTGCCCCCATATTCTGTGCATAGTTAAAGTTTTACTCTGATGTATCTAAGTAAGAATGGATGCCATTATGTGTCCCATTATACTTACATGCTTTGCCAGAGAAACAGCCAAAAGGCAGGTAAAGATGAAGAACTTCATGGTTCCTTGGGGCTGTGAAGACATATACAGAAAATCAAGAACAGATTTTGTCTTCTACAAATGACATGTTCTGACATTTCTCTATTACTATCTTTACACCAGATAATGGAGAAAGGGCAATGAAGAGGAATAAAAACAGATGCTTTAAAGAAAGCTCATGAATATGAATATCACAGTTTATTCTGAAAGAGCTATTATGTTGTTCTCATTCCACAGGACATAATTTAAAGCCATACTTGCTGCAGTGTGGAAGGGCCATTCAGATATAGTCAGGGTCTGGGATTGTTCTCACTGACAGGCACTTTGTGAAGAATGACCATCAGACACACAAAACACAACAGGCACCCTTTTGTATCAGATA
>NC_058404.1:148042323-148084710 GCF_002201575.2 Neomonachus schauinslandi
TTGTGATACAACCTATGTGACTGAAAAGGGCATATACGTACAGGTATTAAATTATCTCTTAATATTGGCATCGTAGAATTTTAAAATAATTTCCAATCCTATAGTGTAAACTTCCTCATCTTTACACTGAGTAATAATGACACGTAGCTGATGTGTTCATTTGTTCTTCTAAGATGAAAGTATTTTTTACGCATATAATATGGACAGGATGTATTTCACATTGCAAAGGCATTATTGAAAATTGTAAGGTATATTTTAATGCCTTTTATTAAACATCTGAAATAAATGCATTTTATAAAACTGTTTTCCAATCAATTTTCTTAGAAATAGTATTTTACATAGGTGAAAGACATTGAAACATGTAAAACTGTTAGCTCTGAAATAGACATATATTGAACATACTAGAAATGGGAATTTAAAACAGTTGTAGTTATTCAGCAAATGCTCTATGGCAAATACTATGCTGGACTTTTTATAATATTATCTATAATCTTTAGAGTAAGTATGTCTTTTAAGTATTCTTATCTCCAATTTCTAGATGAAAAATGTTGTCCAGGAACCACACACAAAGGAAAAGATTGCTGGATTTCTATAAGCCTAGTTACCTTGGTCCTGCCATCAGAATCAAACATTGCCCTTCATGAGTTAGAGTCAAGGTAAATATTGCAGTGTCTACATATTAATTGCACCTTTTTAAAAAACAAGAAGATAAATCATGAGTTTGTATTAATTAAAAGAAAATATCCCAAAATCATTTATTTTTTATAATTTTTTAAATTTTTATTAATATGTTTGAAATATTGTTCACAAGGCCCTAATGTGAGAGAAAGAATACATGAAAATTACCTTGTTTCTCAAATAGAAGACCAGAGACCAGGCATTGAATGATCTAGGAAGGGTTATCTCAGTACTATTTAAATGTTGTTCCTCCATGTATGGTAATTCTGTGGTTCAAAAGCCATTCAAAATGGCTTAAAAAAAAAGCCAATTGAATTCTAAGAAGTCGCTATGATTAGAAATTGTTTTTCTTCCAGATTTTTTCCCCACAGATTCCAAGGAGTACTTTAGCACAGTTAAGTTTAGAGCATGATAGCTGAAAATGAGAATGTTACAATGTATAAAGATTATCTGTATTTTGTGTGTGTCCTTCCTCTGCTCTGAACTAGTTTTTTGATTCAATAAAAGTTTCTTTATTTTTTTTTTTCTTTTTCTCCTGGCACCCACTTTCCTGTACAAGAATATGGTGTTTTGGACCAAAATAGTTCTCTAATGCTTTTCCAACTGTCAAATACCCTGAATAAATATCTGGAATGGATTTTTTCTTTTCTCTCTGGTTTTTTTTTTTTTTTTAAGATTTTATTTATTTCTTTGACAGAGAGAGACACAGCGAGAGAGGGAACAAAGCAGGGGCAGTGGGAGAGGGAGAGGCAGGCTTCCTGCGGAGCAGGGAGCCCGATGCGGGCCTCGATCCCAGGACCCTGGGATCATGACCTGAGCCGAAGGCAGATGCTTAACCGGCTGAGCCACCCAGGCGCCCCTTCTCTCTGGTTTTTAATTCTATAAAATTGCTATCATAGTAATAAAAATAATTATGTCATCTAACATAATGTAAAGACTTATAAAGTTGGCAATAATTTGTATAAAGTAGATACATATTTTTGTGGAAATCTCTAAAATAGAAGTTACAAATGCAAAAGACTTTGCATTGACTTTGACTTTGCAGGTGAGGTGAAAGTATAAAGTGAAAGCCAGGTGTAAAAAAGTAAGATACAGCCCGACCTTGGCTTCCTAAGAGAGCAACCTCTTGTGAAAGGAAGCGTTAATTCAGCTCTAGTCTATTTTGATTTATACAAATAATATCCCAGTCTTGGCACACATTATAATTTTTAAGGGTAGGACAAGAGAGGAATATTTAAGTGAATCTACTTTTTATATAATGTCAACAGATTTAAAATGTTTGAAATATTGTGAGGCCAACCAAACACAACACTCTAGGTTTTGCCTAAGTGCCACCAGGATGACTTTTGTGCACAATGCCTACACATAATTGTATTTATTGGAGTCATAGTCATGTTTAGAAAGCCAATTTGCTGGTTAGCCGGAAAAGGTTGAAGCTTCATTATGTTAACATATAATTTTGTGTAAGAGTTTTTCTAAAATTTATCACACATACCACTGTACCTGTGAACAATAAAGGACAATTAGAGTATAGGTAGTTTAGCAGCCATTCATAAATAGATTTCTCTTAAAGTCATATTTTCCAGCATTTAAAAGAAATTCTTTTGATCTCATATTTTCTTTGTTGCTGCCAATTAATCATACTGCATTTTATGGAACTACTTCATTCAATCACTTTTCCTTCCAAAGTGGAGGAAACCTGACTGAACCTTCTGGTAGTTCCAGCCCCGCCCTGACACCTGGCATGTCATGGTGTTCAGTAACTTCTTTAATTTTACATTCAGCCTTGCTTGCCTTTTTCAGCCACCTTTTGACTCTTATTGATTACTTTTGAATTCAAAGAGGCTGGAGGTCATGCAGCCATGCTTTTTCATTTCTCTAAACTCCACAAAACTTGTCTATGATTTACAAATTACTATGAGTGGCCATCTACTTGTTTTTTTTTTAAGATTTTATTTATTTATTCATGAGAGACAGGGAGAGAGAGAGAGAGAGGCAGAGGCAGAGGGAGAAGCAGGCTCCCTGCAGAGCAAGGAGCCCGATGCGGGACTCGATCCCAGGACTCTGGGATCATGACCTGAGCCGAAAGCAGACGCTTAACCATCTGAGCCACCCAGGCGCCCATCTACTTGTTTTTGTTCCTCTAAGACCTTACTCCTATGGTTATCGTCTTTCTCTATGTTTCATTGCTTGCTTTGTCTGCACTTGTTCATTCCCTCGATCTACAGTGATCTTTAGTTCTTTCTTATCTCAGTACCAACCCATCAATTTGTGCTCCCAGGAGTCACAACCTAATTCACTCTTTAACTGACTCCCCAGCTTTTTGAAAGTCTCCATGTTTGTGGCTTCTTCTCCCTAACCTCTCAGCCCACTGCTTCTGCACCAGACGTCTCCCCATCTCTTGTATGGACAATCCATTCTAGCTTTGTAATTGGTCTCCAAAATTTATTAGTCATTTTAAAAATATATTTTCCTCACAAAACTTTTTAACATAGTGTATATATCAGGTAACTTAACTGCCTAAAAATATTTCTTTGGTTTCTTTCCTTTTTTTTTTTTTTAAAGATTTTATTTATTTATTTGACAGAGAAAGACACAGTGAGAGAGGGAACACAAGCAGGGGGAGTGGCAGAGGGAGAAGCAGGCTTCCTGCCAAGCAGGGAGCCCGATGCGGGGCTCGATCCCAGGACCCTGGGATCATGACCTGAGCCGAAGGCAGACGCTTAACGACTGAGCCACCCAGGTGCCCCGGTTTCTTATGTCTAAGGTAATATTAAAGATATTTTACATCAGATTCAAGACAATTTGCATTTTACACAACAGATATCTTTGGCCCCAATTCTTGCTATTTGTTAAATGTCATTCACACTCTTCCTTGAGAACACCATGGATATTCACATCTCTGTGACTCTGCATTTTGCCTTTGACCAAGAATGCCCCGCTAACATTTTCTGTGGGGGTACATGATAAATTCCTATGTGTTCTTTTAGGTCAAGTTCAAATTTGAACACAGCTATGAAAATATACTGCAAATATCACAGAAACACAATTCTTTATATTGTTTATGCAAGATTTCTTTTTATATTTAATAAAAATGTATAAGAATGAATATGAAGATAGATGCTGATATGTAACTGCAGTTTATTTAACAAATAAATGGTGAGTACTTGATATATGCTGTGAACTCTTTTATACACATACAACAGACCATGAACAACAACAGCAAAAATCTCAGACGTCATGGAAATTGTACTCTAACTGGAAGGAGGCATGAAAAACAAGATAATTATGTAATAGGTGGTTGGTTTGATAGTGATACACACTAAGAGAAACTTCATTTGGAGAAAGGAGATAAGTTTTGGTAGGGATAGGTTTTCAATATTAGAAAGTGTGGCCAGGTAATGCCTTCCCGAGCAGAAGAGTGAAATCTGCAGGAAATAATAAGTCAACTGTACTGAATGCTGGGGAAAGAGCACTCCAGTCCAGGCCATGGGATGGGAGACACATGATACTCTTTAAAAATACAGCAAATAAGACAGTGTGGTTGGAGTTGAGGAAATTTGGTGGAACAGAGGTCATAGAAGCAAAATGGCTAGGTAATACAGGTTTTGGGAACACTCTCAGGATCTTAAAAGACTTTTATTCTGTGATTCAGCTTCTGGCCAAGTTTGTGTATCAGGGACTAGATTCGTCCTCCAGTTTTAAATAACTGAAAAAAGAACAAAATATATGACACAACAATTTTAAGACATTATACAACAGGAAAGTAAAATATAATCTCCACAAAAAGGGAAAGAAGCCAGAGAAGTCATGTGATTGTCACAGCTTATGACCTGGAAAGAGTATGTGGGGCTTTAGAAGAATAGACAATTCCCTTGAGTTGGGGAGAAATAGTTGAGAATACTGGAGGCACGGGACTACAACTAATGTAGCAGAATACTGAGGAGGAGAACATTTCAAAGGCAGGAGAAAACTGCCCAGAGAAAAGACTTCTGGAGATCTACAGGGGGTTGCTCCTAATCTTCTGCTGTTTTGAGTAGTACAAATAAATGTGAGGAAACCCCATGAGGCTGGGCACTGATCAAAAAAGGAACATGTTGTGTAATCCCTGTAGCTCAAATGGGGCGGAGTTAGACCAGGTAAAGTCCAGCCAGAGTGGAATTAACTTGTAAACCACATGGCACTGTTAGAATGCTTTAATAGGAGCTTAAATTAAGCTCTAAATGACTCTAAATGCCCTGATTGCCTAATAAAGCTTAAAAGCAAGCCTCTAGAATGAAAAATTATTTACAGGGAAATTCACTGTGTCCCAGAACATAGATCAATAACATTTAAGACACTGATAAAACATTATCTAGCACCCAAAAAGAAGCAAAACACATTGTCCTGCATCCTATTAAAATTACCAGGCATGGAGCAAAGATGAAAAATATGACTCACAATGAAAAGAAATCTCAATTGATATGAACAGAATCAGAAGTGACACAAATGATAGAATTAGTAAATAAGCATATTAAAAATCTACTTGTAATGGAACTGGAGGGTATTATGCTGAGCAAAATAAGTCAATCAGAGAAAGACATGTATCATATGATCTCACTGATAAGAGGAATTCTTAATCTCAGGAAACAAACTGAGGGTTGCTGGAGTGGTGGGGGGTGGGAGGGTTGGGGTGGCTGGGTGATAGACATTGGGGAGGGTATGTGCTATGGTCAGTGCTGTGAGTTGTGTAAGACTGTTGAATCACAGACTTGTACCTCTGAAACAAATAATACATTATATGTTAAAAAAAAAGAAGAAGATAGCAGGAAGGGAAAAATGAAGAGGGGGAAATCAGAGGGAGAGACGAACCATGAGAGACTATGGACTCTGAGAAACAAACTGAGAGTTCTAGAGGGGAGGGGGGAGGGGGATGGGTTAGTCTGGTGATGGGTATTAAAGAGGGCACGTACTGAATGGAGCACTGGGTGTTATATGCAAACAATGAATCATGGAACACTACATCAAAAACTGATGATGTAATGTATGGTGATTAACATAACAATAAAATAAAAAAATCTACTTGTAACTGTATTCTATGTGTTTAAGTAGAGGAAAGCATGAGCATATTTCAAACATATCATGTCTGAGATGAAAAGTACACTGAATATTGTTAACAGCATGTTTAGAGGAAAAGAGTAGGGAATTTGAAAATATAGCAGTAAAACTCTATGGAATAACGTGGAAAAAGAAAGTGAACAACAACAACAACAACAAAAAACTGCTTGAATGATCTGTGGAAAAACTGTGTGTGAATATATATGATATTGTAGTAAAGAGGAAGAGGAAGGATTCAACAGCTGAGAATTTTCTAAATATTAGGAATATTATACACCACAGATCAAGAAGTTCAACCAAATGACAAGTGCAAGAGCATGAATAAACTACATCACACATTATAATCAAATTGCTTACAAACAGCCGTAAAGAAAACATCTAGAAGTAACCAGAGTAGCAAAGATGCAAATGACAGTTGACTTGATTTTGCAAAAAAAAAATTAAAGTAAGAGGAGAGTGACAAAGTTTTTTAAGTACTAAAAAAAAATCTCTCCAATAAATTCTATAACCAGTGAACATATGCTTCTAAATGAAGACAAAATAATCACTGATTCCAGAAGACTTGCTTTCAAGAAATAGTAAAGGAAATCATGGCAGGGAGAAGCAATAGCCCCTGGAAATCTGTCACTACTCAAAGGAAGCACAAAGAAATGGTAGAAATGGGATAAATATGAATCACCTTAATTACTTATATCTTAAAACTCTAAAAGGAAAATATTTTTAAAACAAAAGTGACATGTAAGACAACAGCACCACAAAGTGTGGGAGAGGGAGAGGGAAGTCTACCCTTGCAAGGTTTCTTTCAGTATGACCATTATTTAAAAAAAACAAAAAACAAAAAATAAGTGCTGGTGAGGATGTGGGGAAAAGGGAACCCTGGTGCACTGGAGGGAATGTAAATTGGTAAAAGTAGGACCCCTGGGTGGCTCAGTCGGTTAAGCATCCACATGTAATTTTGGCTCAGGTTATGATCTCAGGGTTGTGAGATCGAGCCCAACATTGGGCTCCGCACTGATTGTGGAGCCTTAGATTCTCTCTCTCCTTCTCCCTCTGCCCCCCCCTCTTGTGCTCTCTCTCTCAGAAAAAAATTGGTACAGCTATTATGGAAAACAGTATGGAGGCTCATCACAAAAGTAAAAATAGAAATGCCATGTGATACAGCAATACCACTAGGATTGACCTGAAATTAATATAATGCAGTATGTCAATTATAACTCAATAATACAATGTGGTTGATCTTTTTTTTTTTTAAAGATTTTATTTATTTATTTGACAGAGAGACACAGCGAGAGAGGGAACACAAGCGGGGGAGTGGCAGAGGGAGAAGCAGGCTTCCTGTGGAGCAGGGAGCCCGATGTCTGGCTCGAATCCAGGACCCTGGGATCATGACCTGAGCTGAAGGCAGACGCTTAACGACTGAGCCACCCAGGCACCCCTACAATGTGGTTGATCTTTAAAAATTAGAACTGTCTTGTGATTCAGTAATTCCACTTTGGGAATATATCCAAAGAAATTGAAATGAGGAGCTTAAAAGACAACTGTACCCACATGTACATTGCAGGATGGTTCACAGTAGCCAAGATATAAAAATAAATGTGCTTTGATGGATGAATACATAACAAAAATGGGGTATAAACATACATTACAAAATTACTCAGCTTTAGAAAAAAAAGAAAATCATACCATTTGGGACAACAAAGGTGGACCTGAAGGATGTTATGCTCAGTGAGATAAGCCAGACATTAAAAAGACAAACATTCTGTGATATCACTTATTTGGAGAATCTCAAATAGTCAAGCTCAAAGAAGCATAGAGTAGAATGCTTGCCCAGGGGACTGAGTGATAAGGAAATGGGAAAGTGATGGTCCAAAAGTAGTAAGTTTTAGTCCTGCATGATAAGTAAGTCTTGGAGACCTACTGTGCAGCTTGGTATCTACAGCTAACAAACTGTACTGTCTACTTAAGATCTGCTAAGGGAGTAGATCTTATGTTAAGCGTTGTTACTACACACATGCACACAAAACTGTAATAACAATAAATAAATAAGGGGGAAGGAGGGAACTGGGAAGTGATGCATGTATCTCCAGTCTGGATGGTGATTCATGGGTATGTACTTATCCCCAAACTGATCGAGTTATATATGTTAAATATGTACAGCTATTCCATCTCAATCTTAATCTCAGTAAAATGGTTTAAAATATAAAACATAAGTTTGTTGTTTTAAGCTCCTAGGTTCACAGTAATTTGTTGTAGCAACAATAGGAAACTAAATCAGGCAGTGTGGGAGTCTTATAGCCTGGGCTTTGGGATCCAGTGGACCCGAATACTGATATTTTTTCACTAACCATTTACTAATTGTGTGATTTGGGGCATTTAACTGAATTCTCTCCTGTGTTGGGTTCTTTATTGGGATGTAATCAGACTGATCCAGGAGGATTGTGTACAGATTTAATAATATTACTTCTGGGAAAGCATTCAGTTCTCAAGCATGGAAAGTGGTAATCACTCTTGCTGAAATTTTTAAGCATTTGCTCTATGTCAGACATTGTATTTATGTATGCTACTACGTGAATTCTTCCCTCAACACCATTAGGCTGTTATCACACAAGAGAATCATGACATCAGAAAGGGAGAGAGCCAGAATAAAACTTCAAAAAAGGATGTACATATAAGGATGTCTACTTGAGTGCTAGGCCACTGATCTGACTCTTAAAGGCTGATACATGAAAGTAAGCTTTTTCAAAGAAAACCACAGTGCAGAGTTATTTCTCAGTGCCTAAGTGTATTAACAGTGCTGTATTGAGACATATGTATTTGCAACTGCACTGTACCTGAACCACTTTACAAATAAAACTCTCTTTGTGGTCACAAATGAGTGTATATAATGTGTGTGTGTGTGTGTGTGTGTGTGTGTGTGGAGTATATACATGTAGTATATGTATTACAGGTACAGTCTACCAGATATACATCATTATGGGTAAAGAGTGAAAGGCAGAGGAGAAAAAAATTAATGACTATTCTTAGGTTTTTTAATCTGAGCAAGTCCACCATAAATTAAACTGAGACTGGAGGAGGAGCTCAACAAAGAGTTCTATTTTGTTTTGTTAAACCTCAGAAGTCTTTTACACACCAACTCATGCAAGGTAGAGGGCCAAAAGGCAGTTCAGGAGGAACACACAATACATACAGCTCAGCATTCTACCACCTTCTTTATCTCCCGTTCTTTCCCCATCTTCTGAGCCTTAGCACCCTCCCTTTGTTCCCTGCAAACGTCTTCGGTCCCACCATGGTTCTCTCTCTTTTGTGCATCTCTCTGGTGATTAGAAATTTGCCTTTAGTTTTGACTCTTTTTCTCTAGAAGAGAAACCCTGTCTCCATGAATTTGGGTGAATAAAACATTCTATCTCATAAAAATTGTAATTCAGCATAATTTGTAAACTTAACTGTCAATATTTACAAGCATTGTACAGGTGAGATTTTCCTTCCAGTCACTTGCTAAAAATGGATCCATTTTACTTAGGAGTATGATTACAATTAAAGCAAGATTTTGATTAATGTTCTAGTGATTTCATGCAAATTGCATGAATTGGAATGTCTTCTAGTGTAGGATATTTCAAAGTTAAAATGAGATTGTTTAGATGAATTTCATGCCCCTTAAATAACCATTCAAGTATGTCATAAACTACACTCTTCCATAATCATGTCCCAGAAGATTATGAAATAACACTGCATGTCTTTTCTTTAGAAATGTTGACATAGTGAAGATTTCTGAATACCATATTATGAGCATTGACCTATAATAGTTGCAGAAAATTTATATTGGGAATCAAAAGTCAGGTGGGTGAAATGGGTTTAATTGTGTCCCTCCCCCCTTTATGACTAAAATCCTAACCCCAAGACCTCAGAAAGTGACCTTCTCTGGAAATATGGGTCACTGCATATGTAATTGGTTATGATGAGTTCATCATAACCCATGGAGTGGGCCCTTAATCCATTTGACTGGTGTCTTCATAAGAAAAGAGACAGAGAGAGGGAGAAGATTGCTTTGACAAGAGAGGCAGAGATTGAAATAATGCAGTTACAAACCAAGGAATTCCAGGATTGCCAAAAAATGCTAGAAACTAGGTAGAGGTGAAGAAAGATTATACCCTAGAGCTGTTAGAAAGAACAAAGCTCTGCCACCAGAACTATGAGAGCATAAATTTCTTTTTTTAAATCACCAGTTTTGATAATCTGTAATGGCCACTCCAGGAAACAAATACAAAGGGAGAAACAGTATATTCTTGATAAATCAATTCATTATGCATGACAAGTTTTTTTTAAATTTTTATAGTGCTATTAACATAGAGGAAAAAAAGAGGAAAATTTCAAATAGTTCAGAGACTACTATTACTATTGTTTTAAAAACATTGATCATTAATCTCCAGTGTGTGTTGTTCCTATAACACTATTTGATTGGATTTCTTTTTTGTTTTGGAAAAACTAGAAATTATTGGTGGGTCTAATCATTTTTATTTTTATTTATTTATTTTTTTTTAAAAGATTTTATTTATTTATTTGAGACAGAGGGAATGAGATACAGAGAGCATGAGAGGGAGGAGGGTCAGAGGGAGAAGCAGACTCCCTGCCGAGCAGGGAGCCCGATGCGGGACTCCATCCAGGGACTCCAGGATCATGACCTGAGCCGAAGGCAGTCGCTTAACCAACTGAGCCACCCAGGCGCCCCGGGTCTAATCATTTTTAAATAGTGATAAAATACATAACATAATGCAAATAAAACTGTACTTTTTAAAATTACTTTTCAAAACATAATTTTAAAATACATTGGGTGAATGTATTATATTGGGACTAATAAATGTGACTAGATCGGTAGAGGATTTCTGAATAGGAAGAATCATCATGAGTAAGAGAGAAAATAGGACTTTCCGCCAAGCCTGTGGAGAAAGAGAAAACATTCTTTTTATTAAACTTGAACTACACATCAAGTCATTGTTAATACCCTTATGCTTTCTTGGCTTTGAGTTGTATCTAGATACGTTCCTCAGAGACTGACCAAGTGTTCGCAGGTGCCCATTTTTTTACCTTGCTTGGTCCAGATGAAATGTTCATCAGGCTTCTCTCCTTCCTACCGGCTCTGAGCTCTGCTTGTCCCCAAGTCTGAATAGGCACTAAAGATAGAGTGTGTCCTTTATCCACTGACCCAGAGAATCAGCTAACCACAGTGGGCACTTTGTGACAGACCTTACTGGTCCTTTCCCACTGCTTGCCCAAGTTCCCCTCAAAAGTTTCTGCTAATCTTTGCTGACTTCTCTTTAGCCTGTAAAAGAAAAGGCTTTTCTGTTGGATTCTAAGACACTTGCAGATTTCTGAGATTTAAGTGTTCTCCCCATGCAATGGATTTTGTTTTGAAGAAAGTCTCTCTTTATCTAAGTTTGGGTTTGTTTTGGTTTGACATGACAAAGGATCCCTGACCAAAAACAGTGCCATGACTAAAATCATTCACAGGAAAAAGCTTTACCAGAATTATTCTACAGAACTGGCACAATCAGACTTTACAGTAGAGGAAATTGTAATCTCTCTCTTCTTTTTTTCATTAAGCTCTTATTTCTCATCCTAAATTATTTTGGTAGTTTCTCAATGGCCTTCTTCATGGTCTGTCTAGATCCCTCTCACTCAACTGACATACTCCTGCTTTTATAATTGGCCTAAATAACCCATCCACTCACATCACTTCTTTATGAAATGATTGCATGTTGCTTCTTTTTATATCCATAATAAGCTGTGGAGCGCAGGGATTCGGGCTGATGGTAGTTACATTTCCTGTGTCTGCAGCATTTCACAGAGTTAAAAAATGTATTGAACAGGGGCATCTGGGTGGCTCAGTCGTTAAGCGTCTGCCTTCGGCTCAGGTCATGATCCCAGGGTCCTGGGATTGAGCCCCGCATCGGGCTCCCTGCTCGGCGGGAAGCCTGCTTCTCCCTCTCCCACTCCCCCTGCTTGTGTTCCCTCTCTCACTGTCTCTCTCTCTGTCAAATAAATAAATAAAATCTTTAAAAAATGTATTGAATGAATATTGAAAAATTGATTGAATGACTTTCTATCTTCTTTTCTCTCCCTGTGTCACTTCTCACTTGAGATTCAGTGGTTTAGTTCTGCATTTTAGCTCCCTTGGCTTTTCAATTTGAATGCTATTCTTTTTTAAACTTAACATAACCAAATTGTCTTTAACATCCCTAACTGAAACAAAGCAAAACACATGTACAAAGGAAAATTTCCTGTAGGGAAAAAAACAAAAACCAAGAAACTGATGGGTAAGAGCAGAGCACTGTCTCTTTCTGAATGCCATAGTGCTCAGCACTTTGAATCCCTAATCCAATTCTGACAACTTGCATCCATTTCTTTGTTTGTCACCTTCCCTGCTGTAGGCTTCATTCAACCCAACTTTAAACCTATTGATTGCTTTTTCTTAGGGTCTATTTTTCATATTTCCCCAGAGTCTATCACCAAGCTATTTCAATTCCACCACCCTCCTCTTAATTATAGCCTACTCATTTATTGAATGTTAATCTCTCCCAAGCAATATTTTTAGTATACCCTTCCTTGATTAAATATTATTCGCTATTACCTAATGCTTAGGGAGTCAAGTTCAGATTCTTTGTTCTGCCGTTAATGACAACAGGGAATTCAATGTGATTGAATTCTCCATGTGCATTTAAAAATAATTGAAATCCTTTGGATCTATTTCAATTCTAAATTGCATGACAGTTCATTTTTCTCCAAAAATATTCCTTTATATTATAGTGAAATATTGAATCTTTCATAGAATTTGGAACATTCAATATTATTTTAGGTAAAATTGTCATCCAAAAGTAAATTGCTAATACTTCCTTTCCTCTTGTTGGTATTGTATTAGAGCAGTGGTCCCTATTCTAACTGCTCATCAGAATCCCCAAGACAAAGTTTCAAACTTTATTGTGTTATGAGTCATATAAGGATCTTAGTAAAATGCAGACTCTGTTTTTTTTTTTTAATTATTTATTTATTTGACAGAGAGAGAGCACAAGCAGGGGTCACTGCGGAGGGAGAGGGAGAAACAGGCTGCACACCAAGCAGGGAGCCCAACATGGGGCTTGTGACCTGAGCCAAAGACAGACGCTTAACCGACTGAGCCATCCAAGTGCCCCTAAAATGCAGATTTTAATTCAATAGGGCTGGGTGTGGTTTCAGACTCTACATTTCTGACAATTTCCCAGATGGTGTTTTTGCAGGTATTTCAAAGATTATGATTTAGAAGGAAAAGTTTTAAACAATATCTAGGCACAGGTTTAGTGGCAGGGCTGCCTGGAGTGACATTTATGTACAATTCTAATCAAAGTCTTTTATGTGATTTGTCTTAATTACAATGCTGGTTTTCCCATGGCAAAGTGAAGTTATGAAAGATTAGGAATGATTTAAGCTCATAATATAGTAGTTGTCAGGACCAGGATACAAACACAGTTTTTCCCATCCCCAATCCCAGCCCCTTAACCATCCCAGGACAGAAGTTTTCTTTTGGAAACAGATAAATAACTACCCCTTAGGAGAGCTACACTAGGTTCCATTTCCTAAACTGGGGCTGCTTTTGGTTTGATGCCTTGCTTTTGTTTTTTCTTGTTCAGACTGTCCCCATTGATACTTCTGGAGTACAAAATGTCACTAGACCCAGCTTACCTCTGTAATCCTGTCCTGGGTTACTGTGCAGCATTGTAAAGTTACTTATCGTCATAATATCTCTGATATTGTGGATATTCATAATGATAGTTGAAGTTTTCAGGATACCATCCCTGCATACAAACAAAAGGAAAGGGACAGTGGCAGAGAAATGAGACAATGACCTGCAAATATTTCACAATAATTTCGATTAAAAATCAGGTTGTTAAAGTTGGTAGGAACTCATATATCATATACATGGTTGTTTTCTCAAACTTTTGGTTAGGTTTTCACTTTTTTATAAGAAAAATGTTTAAAAGAAGATAGAAATGATGCACCAGTCACATTTTTATTGTTGATCATTTGTTGTTTTATAATACATATAGGGCCACTGATTATAGCCAGCCACTCACAAGAGGTAATATTATAATATTACCTCCAAGCTTTTACTTTGCCTGTCCTCAAATATCCCAGGAAGGAGGTTCTTTATGAATTCCAGGTTAGATGGAAGTGCTACTTCTCACTCTTAACTTCTAGTGATCTTGTCTCTTAGAACTCCCATATTCTTTAATATTCACCTCTTTCAGTCCAAATATCATCCATCCTTGCTCTTGAATCTTACATGGTACCATTTCAAATGCATCTATATACTATATTAGTAAGAATTTTTGAGAGCTTATCACATTGATATGACATGTCAAAATAATATGAGATATCAAGGATATATTTCGTTAAGAAAAATGTTAAAGAAATGAAATTTCTTATCT
Source organism: Neomonachus schauinslandi (assembly GCF_002201575.2). Classification (NCBI taxonomy): domain Eukaryota; kingdom Metazoa; phylum Chordata; class Mammalia; order Carnivora; family Phocidae; genus Neomonachus; species Neomonachus schauinslandi. The sequence continues at coordinate 148,056,555 of NC_058404.1, forward strand.
TATTTAACATGATCAAGTTAACTTAACCTAATGAGTTCATCAGCCTCCAAAAGAATCAGAAGGTGGAAACTTACCACCTCTTATATGTTTTTAGCAGCCTCTTTTCTCCAGTAGGTATATATTATACATAATAGAATTAGAATTTCAAGTATTCTTTAGGTCAAGGTAATTATTTGCCAGACAAAGATACTTAAGTTCTGAGAGAATAATTGGTTTCTTCAGGATGGCATTGTGAGTTTCCAATTAAATGGTACTAGTACACAAGACTTTTTGGTCTTTTACCAGTGTCAAAAATAAATAAAATCAATATGTATTTTAGCCATTCATCATATAAATATGTTTCAGAGATATGCATCGATTCTCCTTATAGAAGAAATAGTCAGAGACGACAATATAAAACATGTTTGTACTATACCACATTATCAAGAAAATACTTATATTGTGATGTTTTCTTTTTCTTTTTTTTTTTTGCGAGAGAGAGAATGAGAGAGAGCACGAGAGGGAGGAGGGTCAGAGGGAGAAGCAGACTCCCTGCTGAGCAGGGAGCCCGATGTGGGACTCGATCCCAGGACTCCAGGATCATGACCTGTGCCGAAGGCAGTCGCTTAACCAACTGAGCCACCCAGGCGCCCCATTGTGATGTTTTCTATGATGATCAAATTTCCGTTAAAATAGAGAATATTAAAATTTTATATATGGTCACTTACCTAGTTTTCTAATAAATGAAAATATGTCTTACCTCTTCAGATGAATCAGCTCCCTTTCAAAAAAGCAAAGAAAAAAATAGTGAATATCTTCATTTTGTAATTCCAAATTGAATGTAAAAATGCATTAGTTGTCACAATTATGATTAAACATAATGGAGGAAAAGTCTTAGTAACTCATACACTAAATTAGTGTTTTTGTTTATTGACATCTTTAAAAGGAATGAAGAGTAAGTTTTTGCTGTAATTAACTTGCTACATTTTAATATCAATTCACCCTGGTACAAATTATCTTGTGTGTGTAAAAGGGAGAAAAATCTCTTATGTGTGAATGGAAGTAAAATTCAAAAGCTAAGCTTCAGAATTGCTCAAAACAAATATTTTTTATATGAATATGTTTTAAGTTGCTCAAAAGCTACTCACATTCAAATACTTATGTGCTAATAGAATCTGGTATTACGTTTTTCTCTCCTCTTAGATTTTTATTTTCCCACTTCTTTTTATTAAAAATAATGTGATAAACTGTGTTAGGCAATATTTTTTAATCATCCACTTGAACTTGTTGAATTAGTTGAAATATTATATCTTGATGAATTTCTCAGTAACTGAACAGAAAGAATGCCAAAGTGAAAGAGACCATTAATGTTAACAGAGTAAGAACCAAAGAAACTGGGAGGAGGTGAAGGAGGAAGAAACAGCTTCAGAGAGGTCAAATTTTACCTGGTGATGCACAGGTAAATGATTATACAGGCAGGAGCTCCTGACATTTTATTGAGCTAGAGCTTATAATATTGAAGTGCCTTTTATAATATAATATTTAAGTGCCTCTCATCTCACATCTTTATGGTGCTCTTCTAAAAATGTTATTTTTACATTAATTACACTTGAGAGTTTGTGTATGTTTAGAGTGTTTGTGTGTGTGTACCCAGGATTTATTCTAAACTCCTAATGAACTTATCTATCTAGGTTAATTCAAGAAAACTGCACTGTCTATAAAAAACTTCATAGCTGTCTAAAAAATATTAAAATCTATAAAACTGTGTTCAGAAAAATGCAAACAAACATAGGTAAAAAACACAAGAAATAAGGAGAATCCTTGGATAACTACTGAGAACATATTGTTCAAAATTTCCTGATATACTTACGATCATGGCAACCATGAGAGCCATGATAAAGGCAAAGGCAAAGATCTTCATATTTGGCTGAGTCCTGTGAAAGCATATGTGAAAATCAGTAGCACATTCATTCCTGCATTTACAGATCAAACATTTATTGATCAAACTATGCTCCAAAGCCTTGAGAAACACTGAGGAAGGACAAAGACAATGGAAACACATTGCCTAACATCAGGGAACTTAGGGACCTACAATGGTAGGGGACATTGCTAAGTAATGATAAGTGCTGTGATTTGGAAATAGGAAAGTGCTATAGAAACACCCAAAAGGGACATCTTGAAGAGACCAAGAGGATGGGGACATTAAAGTAAAGCAAAAGCTAAGGTTGTGCTTGATTATATAGGATAAGTCAGGAGAGGTGTTGGGAGCCAGCCGAGAAACACAAAGGAGGGGGAGCATAGCATGCTGGAAGTGACATAGTTCAACATGTAAAAAGGACAGTGATGGCGACAGACTGGCCCTTTAGATTGTTTTAAGATTATGGGGCCCACAAGATGACGTGAGGAGAGTTAAGGCAGAGTGTAAAGAAATGTTTAGAAGATAGAACGACAATCAACAGGGCATGTTTTGTTTTGTTTTGTTTTTTAACAGAGTGAGTGAAAATGAGCCAGGTTTCAGGCTTGGGAATGGTGTAGATGGTGTGATCTTGGTATTTGAAAATGAGTGATAGTTGGCAGAGAAAAATCAAATTGAAAAGAAGTTTCAGGAACAATATCTGTAGATATGTTGAGCAATTGAATTGGTAAAAATAATTTATTCTCCATATTGTCTATTCAACCAAATTAATGTGATTGGGGACTGTTTGACATTGTTTGTAATTCTCTGTATGCAAGTGAATCCATTTTATTACTGTTGAAAATGAAATAAGGTAGATTATTCATTTCTGAATTGAAGACATATAAATAAAATACTTACAAACTATAAGATAAATAATAGGTAAAGGCTCTTTTCTTAGCCACCAATTTTGATAGAACATTACAGTAACCACTTATGTCTAGAGATAGAACAGACTGTACTTCTGCTAAATAACTCTAAATCTTTAACATATGAAACAGAACTCAGGGATGATGGCACTTTCCTTGTTCCTTATCTGCTTATTTAGTCTCATTAATTTTAATGCAGGACTGTGGCATTCATCAAATTATGAAAATTAAATATTTCTTGGTGAAGTTTTTCTATCATCTACTAGTTAGACCAAATATTAGTCATGTTATGATACAAAATAGGATATAACTTTTGTGTTGTTTATACCTAGCATTTCATTGAAAGTGGAAGATTGAGAGAAATGAACAGAAAGTGGTCTTCCATAGATAGATAGATAGATAGATAGATAGATAGATAGATAGATAGATAGAAAGAAAGATAGATAGATTTAGGGCTTTGAAAAAATAATTCCCAAGGAACACAATGATAAAAGTCTGAAATACTACAAACTTTTTTTTCCCTGCCAAATTATAAATAAAATGAATTATTAAAATAAAATAGTCCTTTATACAGTGTTAATTATGCAGAAAAACAAACTATTTCAAATGATGAAAAGGACACAGAAAAGGTTATGGAAAATGAATTAGTGCTGGGAACAAAGTAACTTTAAAAAAAGGTGACAAAAATTTTTGAAATACACACACTTGCCAAAAGAGAGCTGACACTCTTTGGAGATCATTGTCTCATAAAATTTAAACTCCAACTTTAAGTTAAAGGTAAAAGTAATTCTTAACACAGTTGCTGTCACATATATAGTCGAGGACATAAAAAGATTTTTAGAAGATCCCACCAGCAGAGAGGATGGAGCACATTTTCTCCATTTTGCCACATCATTCTCTTTGTACAATGAGGGCTTTCAATTCGGAGGCATTGAAATCCTGAACTCACCTTCAGATCTTCACATCAGGTCATTATGTCTTTAAATTATTTCTTTATGAGAAATTATCAGTCAGTAATGTACATTTTATAAATGGTTTCCAACTTATTCCAACAAACAAAAGATTAAAATAAAACATTATACTTGGTCATACATGAATGTATTACCTGTTATCCAAGATGAGACTCAAAAGTCAGAAGTTGAAATTCTGAAGCCTTAAGAGGTGAGGTGCTTTTCCTGAGCACTGATGTACTTAAATACACTGAAATCCCCCATTTGTTTTTCTAAGTCATGTCAAATATGAGATCACATTATTGAGCTGAAAATAATGCCCAAAACCTGTCTCCAAATAAACCAAGATAAACTGAACATGATGATTTTACAATAGAAGATTGTAAAGCAGATGACAGGAAACAGACCCACCAAATATTAATCCCAGTGTTAGTCTACGCATATGTGCATAAGACAAAGGGAAAAGTAAATTGCAGTAAGCCAACCGTAGAAATGATTGAAGCAGTAAAAATGTTTCTGAAGAGCACTGTTTCCTTATTTCAACAAATGCATGTCCAAGATGGAACAACTCTATGCCAAAAATGATACCATTTTATTAAAATTTTCTGTCTATTAAGTGGTGACAACTGTAACAATAAAATTGGAGTCTTCATTTATTTCAAGTGTGTTTCCTCCAAATTATTAGAATGTGCTTTTCTTCTATTGACTTTGGCAAACTTTAAGTCTTGAAGTATATCCAAAATTGGTCAAAATTCAGTCATCCATTGAATACTGTATGATAAAATAATTCTTATTTTCAAATCAAATGACCATAGATGCTTAGTCTATATGTCTCACAAGTAGCTGGAGGCACATATTTTGGAATTTAATCTACTTCCTTTGAGTCTTCAGGGGCTCATGTTCCTCAGTGGAAGCCATGTGTACGTGATAATACACTAGATAGAAGGAAAATTTCTTTTCATTTAATCTCTAGGTAAATTTGTATAACAATTCACCTTTTTGCTACCAGTTAAATAATTCAATGTAGTCAGAACTGAATATAAGAAAATCATTTTTAGGGTTTGTAAATGTTATGTCCTAGTCCACTGTTACTCAAAATGTGATACATGGAACCGTCAGAATCAGAATCACTTGAGAGCTTGTGGAAATACAAATGCATAGGCCCTTTTTCCAGACTCACTGCATCAGAAGCTTGGAGATACACTAGGAATCTCATTTTAACATTATCTCCAGACAATTATCTGTGTAGCATAAAGTTTGAGAAACCAAATGATAGACTCAATAATGTATTATTTGTCTAGAGACTAGGTCCTATAAATACAACTTAAGGTTTAATTTTTATCAGATTTTTTAAGAAAATATTTTTAGGTAAATAATCTGTGCTATATCTGAACCACCCATTAGAAATTATTTCTATTCTCTGGGTAGCATACAAAACATAACAAATGTTTTATAAGGCAAAAAAAGAATTACAGTCAAATTCATTTTTAATTATTTTATATACTTCATTGATTTCTAAGCCTTATAGATACATATTCTCTTCTCAAATGCAAAGCAAAACTAATCTTTAGTATATTCTCAATGGAAAAAAAAGATATATAGGGTTTAGTAAGTACTGAAATAAGTCTGATTTTTAAAAAGAAGCCCTGCTTATTCATTTAGAATTGTCATAACTTCCTTCTTTTCTAACTATTTTATTGCTCTCTCCCTCCATCTCTCACTTATTTCTTTATTGATTCATGTAAGCAATGTGACTAGACACTATTCTAATAGATTTATGAGATTCATACCCTCATGAAGAAAAAGTGAACTAATTCTCCAAGGGCAATACCAAACAATATCAGGAACAAAGCTAAAGTGTCTGGTAATAAAAATGGATACATGCTAATATACACATTTAAAACCTACAATTAAGCTTAACTTACCCATATTTCAGGTTGGATATCAAAGTGTCAGCAATATTCCACCACTTCCTGCTATGACATAATAGGAAGTATGGGGATTGTGTGTGAGTATGGGAAACAAGAAGGGAGAATCTAAGCACTGGAATAACCTTCTTGTGTTTGTTATGGTGCCATCCTCCAAAGACAGTAGGTCATTTTAGAATACTGATGGACCAGAACATGTCCTGACATTTTATAGTTAAGTAAAACAGATATAATTTCCTCTAAAACCATCCACCATTCTGTTTGAAAATGCCAGGGTTTATATTTACAAGGGAAACACCAATAAAGAGCTATTGTTATATCACAAGTGTGGCATTAAATTAGTGGCATAAGAGTGCAAACAATGAATGATATTTATGGCGGTATTTTTTCTGGATTTTCCTTCTATCTTCATTTTCTTTTTTCTCCTCGTCCTTCAACTGTCTCACAATGAAACACTTTACAGCCTATGGCAAAATCCATGATGTTTATTTATTTTACTAAAACACAATTCTCTGTATATTCTCATGTGAATTACTAAAATGAAAAGGGAATCAGCAGTAAATTAGCAGATGTAGAAGAATGTATGAGTGATCTGGAAAACAGGGTAATGGAAAGCACCCAAAGTAACTAGCAAAAATTGTAAAGAATTTTAAAAAATGAAGATAGGTTAAGGGATCCCTTGGAGAACATCAAGAAAATGAACATTTGCCTTATAGAGGTCCCAGAAGAAGATGAAGAGAGCCTGGGTGGCTCAGTTGGTTTATAGTCTGCCTTCAGCTCAGGTCATGATCCCAGGGCCCTGGGGTCGAGCCCCACATCGGGCTCCCCGCTTAATGGGGAGTCTGCTTCTTCCTCTCCTCCCCACTTGTGCTCTCTGTCACTATCTCTGTCTCTCAAATAAATAAATAAAATCTTAAAAAAAAAAGATGAAGAGAGAGAGAAAGGAGGCAGAAAACTTATTTGAAGAAATAATACCTGAAAACTTCCCTAACCTAGAGAAAGAAATGGACTTCCAAGTTTAAATCCCAACAGATTGCACAAAGAATTCCAAACAAGATGAACCCATGGAGGTCCACACATATAATAATTAAACTGTCAAAGATTAAAGATAAGAGAGAATTTTAAAAGCACAAGAAGATTGTAAAGAGAAGAGAGAAGCAAATGTTACACACAAGGGAAACTCTATAAGGCCATTAGCTGATTTTTCAGCAGAAACTTTGTAGGCCATAAAGGAATTGCATGATATATACAAAGTGTTGAAGGGAGAAAATCTACAACCAAGAATAGTCAACCGTCCAAGCTTATCAATCACAATTAAAGGAGAGATAAAGAGTTTCCCAAAGGTAAAGGAGTTTGTCAGCACTAAACTAGCCTTATGAGAAATAAGCAATTTCTTTAAGTGGAAAAGAATTGGCCATAATTAGATGTAAGAAAATATGAATAAAAAGATGTAAAATATGACAGCATATACATAAGAAGTATAGTAGGGGGTAAAAAGAAAGAAGTTTTCTTAGAATGTGTTTGATCTTAAATGACCATTAACTTAATATAGACATGGGGCTCAAACCCAGGACCCCAAGATCATGACCTGAGCCAAAGGCCATCACTCAACTGACTGAGGCACTGAGGTAGCCCAAATGTACTCCAATTTTTAAAAGGAAATAAAAATTAGATCTTTTGTCTTATAGCATTTGTTATAGCATATATCTTTGTATCATAAAGAGAAAAATTCCTTTTTTTATAACTTCATTACTATTGGTAATAGCAAAAATATTGTTAGTTCATGGGTTGCTGTATCTTCAGAGTATTAAAATAATGTCTGGCATGTGGTACATACTCAATAAATATTAGATGAATAAATAAATTTACAAGATGATTTTAGGCAGTACATGGATAGAAGGGTTTTTTAGAATTTTTTTGTTTATATTAATGTGTATCAAAAAACTGTACATAAAACTACATATTAAACCTGTGGCTTGGGTTATGATTATATAAAATTTCTTTTTAAAATAAACTATTAAACAATATAAGTTAAAAGTTCTTAACGTGGCAGGATGATAGAAGAAGGAATATAGTGAGGAAAGAGGCTGAGGTATGAACCCTACTGAACATCAAGTTAAGTCTGAGAAAAAGGAGTTGATGCAAAACACATAGAAGTAGTGGAAGGAAGGGAGTCACACAGACACTTACTGACCAGTAAGGCTGAATCAACAGGACCAATTGCAGTAGTGTCTTTAGGAATAAGCTCCAATTACCTCTGTGCATTGTTATTAATAAGAGATTAATTGAGACAATGCATATTAATCATATCACACATAAGAGATGTTCAGTACATTTTACCTGTAATAATCATCATTACTACTTACACCATAACCATTCCTATTAAAAATGAATAGCTTTAAACATCGGGGTGCATGTACCCCTTTGGGTCCCTACATTTGTATCTTTGGGGTAAATACCCAGTAGTGCAATTCCTGGGTCATATGGTAGCTCTATTTTCAACTTTTTGAGGAACCCCATACTGTTTTCCAGAATGGCTGCACCAGCTTGCATTCCCGTAAACAGTGTAGGAGGGTTCCCCTTTCTCTGCATCCTAGCAGCAATGTCCACAATAGCCAAACTGTGGAAAGAGCCAAGATGTCCATTGACAGATGAATGGATAAAGAAGATGTGGTATATATATACAATGGATTATTATGCAGCCATCAAAAGGAATGAAATCTTGCCATTTGCAACGACGTGGATGGAACTGGAGGGTATTATGCTGAGCAAAATAAGTCAATCAGAGAAAGACATGTATCATATGACCTCACTGATATGAGGAATTCTTAATCTCAGGAAACAAACTGAGGGTTGCTGGAGTGGTGGGGGGTGGGAGGGATGGGGTGGCTGGGTGATAGACATTGGGGAGGGTATGTGCTATGGTCAGTGCTGTGAATTGTGTAAGACTGTTGAATCACAGACCTATACCTTTGAAACAAAAAATACATTATATGTTAAAAAAAAAAAAGAAGAAGATAGCAGTAAGGGATAAATGAAAGGGGGGAAATCAGAAGGAGAGAGGAACCATGAGAGACTATGGACTCTGAAAAACAAACTGAGGGTTCTAGAGGGGAGAGGGGGTGGGGATGGGTTAGCCTGGTGATGGGTATTAAGGAGGGCACATTCTGCGTGGAGCACTGGGTGTTATACACAAACAATGAATCATGGAACATTACATCAAAAACTAATGATGTAATGTATGGTGATTAATATAACATAATAATAAATAAATAAATAAATAAATAAATATAAAATAAAAAATGAATAGCTTTGGTAAGGATTAAAAAGGAGAGAAAAAGAATTTGTCTCTGGAATAGAAGATCAGCACACCTTTGAGACTGGCAGGGGAAAGTCAGTGTCCAGCTTGAGATCATTATAGAAGGTCACACTGGGAGGTGGAAGTTTATGCTGCTGAAGGGATTGGGTATTCTCTTTGATGGAGAAAGGGAAATAAATGCCTTTCTAAGAATGAGGAGAGGGTAAATCTTTGAAGCCTTGAGGAGAGTAACAAAGCTACCAACAGTTTGGGGGGACAAAAAAGAAAATATAGCTACCTCTAACTCCAACAAGGAAGTGTTTGAAAGCAGTTTTGAATATCCAATAAAGTATAGAAAACATAAACAGACAAGGCGGAAAATTGTATGATTAGGAGATTTTTTTTTTATTCTTTAGAATTTAACTGCCAGGGTAAAAGAAGAGTAGAAGTAGCTTTTTAGAGATTTTTCAGGGTTAGGCTTTTCCAGGTAGGATAGTCAAAGGCAGGGTGTCAGTGTGAGCTATTAAAAGAATATTTAAAATGATCAAGGGTGAAGCCCAGGTGAGTGGGAAAGGAAGGAGGCCAAGGGGTAATAAATGGAATGGAATACTACAGGGGACCCTTACATGACAAGAGGATTTTTTGAAGTCACACAAAAAGTCCCCTAGATTTATTCATTCACACTTCTCAAATATGCATTACATGATGACTCTCATAACACAAATTGCAAGGCCATCATGGCCTTCACCCACCCTGATGTGCTTTCCATGGGTGCCTCCAGCCCCCACTGTTCTCAAGCCAGGCTGGGCTTTTCTTGTTCTCCCTTCCCTCTGCCAGGCATCTGCCTCAGTGAATTTACTTTTACTATTGCTTCTACCGCAATTGGGTTCCTCCAGCTACTCTCACATTCTTTTTATTTCACAAGTCAAATGTTGACTTGCCAGAATGGCCTTCCCTGGCTGTCCTATCTAGAATATTCTCCTACTATTCTCCTTCTTCTTCTGTAGCACACTTATCAGCACTTGGCACAGGACCTGCTATTTCTTTTCTTGCTTGTTGTCTTCCTCCAATGTTAGAATGTGAGCACCGCGAAGCCAGGAAATTTGTTTTCTGAGGTACAGCAACATCCAGAAAAATGTTTGGTCTATCATATGCGCTTGACATTTGTTAGAAAAAAAGTCTAACCACCAAGGGAAGGCCTTATAATATTTAGGTTCCCAGTGTTTGACTCGCTTCTTATGGGGATGGATGTTTTGGGCTCTCATCTGGGGAGGCAGGGACTTTGACTGCAGACTTGAGAATTTGGCTGAATGTTGTTTGGAATAGACACATGGGAGCAAGAACAATCACAGAGCTGTTACAATGAGGACTAAATCATGCTGAGGGACAGCCATAGTGGGGCCCATAAACTGAAGCTTCTCAGGCCTTGGGTCTAAGAAGCACACTTGAGATCAGTTAGTTGTTAGAGGACTGGTTATTCCAGTAACAGTGGCCTCATCTCTATGTATGAGGGATAGGAAAAAAAAACCATACAGTTAAAAATGCATTTGAAATTTTAATGTTTTGGCAAGAGATGTGTGATTCTGTCTCAGCAATCATGCTACAGAGGCTTCAGTTGATCATCAATACAGTTAATACGAGACCACAGTCCAGACCTAGCATGTCCAATGTGATAGAAAGGAAGAGTACAAACAATACAGACAATATTTCACACAATTTTGCTTTGGCTCAGGATTGTTGCCTTTTCAACAAGCAATAAAACAGGTTGGTATCCCAGGTGATATGATAGATGTGGAAAGTTATAGAAAAGATTTTTCCAGTCAAACCTATGAATAAAGAGAAAATATTTGATTATCAATAAAATTTATATTTCAGGATAGACATGTATACATCTATGTGTGCATAATACATATAAACATGCAAACATACATCCTGGCTTTGCAGAAATAAAATCTTATGTATTTATTACTAATTAATATCCTAGTGCTAACATAATAGGCTGTGAGCATGTATTTGTTGTGCATATAACTAAAGGATTGATAGATAATAGCCCGATTCTGCAATGGTTCTATTTAATGCCTCCATTAAATGAGAAATACTTATACCTTTGAGCACATTGGAAGGAACATTTTAATTTCCAAGTCGTTTATTGGGCATAAAATATATTCCTACTTCTTAAATGATAATTTCTTGATTTAATTTGAATGTACATTTGTCAAACACTTGTATCAAGCAAAATGTCTTTTGAAAATTTAAATGTCTGTAAAAACAACTCCTTCACAATTCATTCTGTTAGATGTCTTTTTTTATGTTTTATTTTGTTTTGATTTATTGGTGAATTATAAAAAATATTTTCCTAAATTCAATATTTCTCAATTATAAAAATGTATTTAAAACTCTGTGGACTCTGCCGTTCATTCTGAATTCATTATGAATAGATGTCTTTTTTTTTAAAGATTTGTTTATTTTAGAGATAGCGTGAGGTGAGGAGCAGAGGGTGAGAATCTTCAAGTAGACTCCCCACTTAGCGTAGAGCCCAGTGTAAGCTCAATCTTGCAACCCATGAGATCAGGACCTGAGTTGAAACCAAGAGTTGGACACTTAACCGACAGAGTCACCCAGATGTCCCTAGATGTCTTTATTTTAGATTTATTCTGTAAATATTCTATAAATTCCATTTACTTCCACCTTAGATGTCCTCTGACATTTCTTGCTTTGCCTAAGTTTCCTAAAGGTCATATCAATTGACCTTCCCATATTATACCCTCTTTGTGCTCGTAATTCTAAATTAACACTTAGTAAACTTCTTGATAAATTTCTTTCTCCTTCTAAAGAGGAAGTTGAGGATATGTGAGTCAGTAACTCATTTCTATCTATCAAGGCCCTCAGTTAGTGGATTCATGATAAGCAATTGCAAAATACAGAACTAAGGAATGAGAGCAAAGTGAATGTTCCTATTCAGAAAATACAGCCCAGCTTTTATCCACATCAGTGATATTATTTTTCTCACATAGCATTATTTGGAAAAATTGTCTGATTCTTTTCCAACATTGGGAAAACCAAACTGGAGAAGAGAACCAAGCTGTGGACCAGTGCCATCACAGGTAAAGACCACCCGTCAGCTTCATCTCCAGCTCACATGTGTGTGCGGTATAGCCTCCGTAGTGGAGTGTTTCAGAGGAAGGGCCCTAGGGCTTGACTCCTGGGTGGAATCCTGCCTCTTCCACTTATTACATGCACTGTGATCACGGGTGATTAATTTAGCCTCCCTGTGCATGTTGGCACCACCTACACATTGGCCATTAATGTTAACAACCTCACACGTGTATGTAAGCATGAACCTAGTTAATATTGACAGAGGGTTTAGAACTATGGCTGACACATGTTAATACTCAGTAAATACCAGCAATTACTCTTGGATTTGCTGTTGCATATTTTGTCATGTTAGCCCTTTTTAACTACTTATTATTTTACCATACATATATTTAGCTTTTGACCAGCGATTTAATTTTAAGGTGTAAATTAAGACAGTTGATCCTAACAGTTCTCATCCGAGGAAAATTTTCTCTTTCTGTTTTTGAATCTATATGAGATTTTGGATGCTAGGTAAACTTACTACAGATATTCCACTTCTTCAATTTTCAGACTGTTTGTGTAAAACAAATTAATATGATCCATATCTTCTCCTCTCAAGGAATTGCTGCAGAAATCAAGTAAAATATATATGCCAGTGTTTAGGAAGTTAAAATTCAATATAACTGCATTTCTTTATCACTATTGTTATGATCTTATATTGCTATATTTAACTACATGTTTTGTTTTAATTACTGACTTTGAGATTTTACTTAAATTTGATTTAATTTCTATGTGAGAATTTGGGATTTTTTTTGATATCTTTTTTTTTTTTTTAACAAAAGGCCAGTGTACTTTACGTCAAAATATCAAACATACCAAAGTGGGAATAAATGGGTAGGTAATTTCCTTAAGGCGATTCCAAGGGTTCGTAACTATCTGCTGTGGATGAACAGCCTGGAAATATTGGGGGAAGGTGAACTTCTGGTGAAACTGGTGGATTTGGACCTACAGAGAAATAAAATTATTAATCACCCCTCACGTAATTTCCTCCAGGGTTTAAAAGAGAGATAGAGTGATATGGATTATAACTTCACCATTTAGATAATTTCTAAATTATTCTAAGTAGACCTGGAAAAAGCAGAGTGAAATTATACAGAAATCACTATAAACAATATCACATTATAGAGTGAACTACAAAATTGAAGAAATCTTCTAATTAATTCAGTCACTCTGGAAAAAATATCTAAGAGAAAAAAGAAAATTTATATGTAATAAAGTAGAAGAAGAATTTTCAAGAAGAACCAAAGTGAGTATATAAGTTTATAATTTCTTTTTCCATTTCTGGTCTTTAGAGTCAAATAAGCTCACGACAATTTCTCATGATTTTATTCACTGGAATCTAGGATTCTGAGGCAGTTGCTTAATCTCTCTGAGCATCACTTACACTGCTGGATTATCCAAATTAATATAAAGAGAACATTCTGCATAGTGCCAGGCACATATTTTCTATCCATAGAATGTTCTCTACTTCCAAATCCTTTCTTTAAGCCTGTTTCATAAGCCTTATCTTGGACTATTGTATGGGGTAAAGATATAATTAAAATAACAATGTCCCAGAGAATAATTTACAGTTCTTATGAATGCAAATCTATTTTCTTAATTACCAGGGACAAAGTATTGAGTGGATCCATGGCTGTAATATATGATTCATATGGTGGAAGAATGCTAAAGTCTAAATAGCTGTGAGAACTTACTAAAATCAGATGGGTTTTCAGTGGGAGCATTTAAGTAAATACAGCTTCTGTTGTAAAATCTTTAGAAGACATTTTTACATTGTATAGGATGATGATTAGAATAATACCTAATACTCCTAGTACATCTATTGTATCCCTGTCATTGTGTATATCGTTTGCATATATTACCTGAAATGATCTTCACAAAAGCCCTCAGTCAACAGTTTATTTCTATGTTTATATTTCGTTGATGGTACACTGGCTGACTGAGATTAAGTACTTAATAACTATTACACACATAAAAAGTGGTGGAGCTGATGTTGGAAGATAAATTTCCTGATTCCAAAGCCTGTGTCCTTTCACTGAGATACACATGTCTCCAGCCACAATACTGGTCTAAGAACTCCTGTGGTAAGAAAATAGTCTCTATGGGACTTTATTTTTGAGGCATAAGGTCATGTTATTCTTTTTCTAATTTTTATTTTAATTCAATTAATATATAATGTGTTATTGGTTTCAGAGGTACAGGTCTGTGATTCATCAGTCTTATATAACACCCAGTGCCCATTACATTACATGCCCTCCTTAAGGTCCATCACCCCGTTACCCCATCCCTCCACCTCTCTCCCCTCCAGCAACCCTTAATTTGTTTCCTATGATTAAGAGTCTCTTATGGATTGTTTCCCTCTCTGGTCAGGTCATGTTATTCCATCAAGGAGAAGGTGAAGCATAGTTCCAAAGTAGGTCATTTGAAAAAAACAAAACACATTTTTGAGGTTTGCAACTGTTTCAAAATCAATCAGATAATTGCTCAAAATCATTTTTCTTAAAAGATCAATTCATATCTATTTGCAAAAAAGTTACTTCATATCCACCATGGATACAGAACTATGTGACAGAAATATGATTTATTTTGAATGTGATTTAAAGCATTTATTTGGAATTAAATTATACTGATAATTTGGGGGAGGCCAAAGTGGTTGTTCCTTTATTTAAAGTATAAGTTTATTTGAAAGTTACCAGTTGTTTCAGATAATTCTTTTCTTCATCACTCATCTCGACTTCCTGTTAAGAACCAAAAGCAACTGTTATAAAAGTACAAAAGAAATCACTACTAGGTAATATTACACGTATTTCATTTCAATAAAAATTACTTACCTTGGGGCCTACTTCAGTGGATTCCTTAGGGAGAGAAAACACAAATCAGCTCTACTTGGATGACACAACAGTAATTGCTCTAACTATAGTAGAGGAACTAGGGCTAAGGGAACAATTCAGAGCCAACCCATTGCTTTTGAGAAATACAGTCCTAATTACTGATGGAGGATTTAACCAGGAAACGCTCAACACTAAAACTTTCATTTTGAGAGCACACTCCGTGTTAACGTAACTAACACGTTGCTGAGGGTATGTTTCCTTACAGTCTCCTCTATGTCCGTACGGGCGAACAATGAAGAAGGAGCATGGAGAGTGGGCAGATGACTCGGTGAGCCCAGGGGCCTGGTGAGGTGTGAGGTAAGGGAAGCCTGCATGTCATTTCTGGAGGTGGCACAGCCTCTGAGTGTGAGACTGAGACATGAGGCGACAGCGATGATTCCTACTATGATTCCTAGGGCTCTGATGAGGAAGACTTTGGTCTGTGCCACAGGCCACAAGACATCAGGCCACGATCCATGCTTCACCACCTCCCAGCAACCTTCCCAGTGTGCTCGCCCACCCAGCTCTTCTGTCACAAGAGGTAGTTCTTTTACCACTCACCCACAGCTTATCTGACCCACCGCGCGACTCAACCCTTTATTCATGTTGGGAGAGGAAAACCCCGTGAAAACAATTTCCAGGCTCTTTTTCACATATGGGGCTGTGTTTTATTTTTATTTTTATTTTTATATTTTTTAAAGATTTTATTTATTTATTTGACAGAGAGAGACAGAGGGAGAGAGGGAACACAAGCAGGGGGAGTGGGAGAGGGAGAAGCAGGCTTCCCGCAAAGCAGGGAGCCTGATGCGGGGCTCCATCCCAGGACCCTGGGATCATGACCTGAGCTGAAGGCAGACGCTTAACGGCTGAGCCACCCAGGCACCCCTGGGGCTGTTTTTTAAAAATGAGATTTCCAAAGAGTCAGAGTAAAATGGGCATTATCCAAGAATATGCAACCAAAGGGTTATTATTAACTAAGTGATGGTTAATCTATAACCCCCACTAACTTTGAGTTGAGCATATGTTTTACACAGTTTTTCTTTATTTTTGTTGTATATTTGATGTGATTTTGTTAAATATTAGCGGCTTCTAAATTGCCATTAAATAGCATGACAGCTGGAAAATGTGCTCTCCTAGATGGATCAGTTGTCTTCTTGACTTTAAAGGAAAGTATCACTTATAGAGTGAGCTGCAAAAAGTGTCCCTGAGAAATTGAAACAGTGAGTAAAACTAATCACAATCTGAAATCCAGGAGTGGAATCTGCTGCATTGCCTTTTTTTGACCAGCAGTGGTAAGATAAAATTTGATGTTACCAACATGATCATTAATATGGCAGACAAAAATAAGGAATAATATAAGGAAAATGATATGTCTTTCAAAAAATTGTAAAATCAGTCTCATTTTTAAAAGCAATATACAATATAGAAAACATGATTAGATATAAATAAAAATGTCTTGATTGAGAGAATGAAGAACAATTGTAGGAAATACAATCAAGGGGTCAAATAAAAATTATATTTTTTATGCAATTAAAATGATGTTTTATCATTTCTTAATGGACAAAATTTGCAAGTATGTCTTTCCTCATTAATATTTCATATTAATATATATTAATATAACAGTATATAAGTAAAAATACCTTACCATATCAACAATCTTCTCTGAGGTTTCCTTATGGAAAGAAAAGAAGAGTTAAACACATTCTCATTCTATTAGTTTTATAGAATTTCCCTTGGGATACAACAAGAAAACCCATGCTCCATAAAGAAAGAAGAATAATGTGTTCATTTCCATTGTTGGAATTGTATCTGAGCCCTCCAACTATGGAAACCACACAATCAGTGGTTTACTACAATGTGAGCTCCAGATGGGGTATTGTTTCTTTCTTTTATTTATTGCTGTATCCCCAAGACCTAGAATCATGTAAGGAATATGGTACTCAATCAATACATATTTCTTAACTAACTATACACAGAAGTTTAATTTACTTACAATATGAAGAAACATTTTAAATGGTACTGTGTTTACCGCAAAGTACTTTAAGTGGGTGTTTGTATATAGAAGTATTTAGTCCAATCACTGTTTGAGTGGTTTTTACGTAAAATTTCTGTAAGAGTAAATTTCAGGAAAAATATTTGACCAGCATTTGCTTAGGTAAGCAAATATAATCACAATAAATGAAAAAGTCTAGGATTTTGTAAAAATCAAAACCACTAAATGGTAAGATATCCTTTCCTCGTGGAAAACAAGGAATTTAATCATTTGAGTCTTACATTTATTTAAATTTTTTTTAAGATTTTATTTATTTATTTGAGAGAGAGAGAATGAGAGAGAGAGAGCACACGAGAGGGGGGAGGGTCAGAGGGAGAAGCAGGCTCCCCGCCGAGCAGGGAGCCCGATGCGGGACTCGATCCTGGGACTCAAGGATCATGACCCGAGCCGAAGGCCGTCGCTTAACCAACTGAGCCACCCAGGTGCCCCTGAGTCTTGGATTTATTAAAGCAATGTAAATAACATATTTTATAACCATTATGAAATTTAAACATAACTTTAAAATTTGATTTAATTTTAGTAATTTTGACTTACTTTCTGGGAGATGCTGGTAGATTCCTTAGAAGAAAAGAGAAATAATGCATTTCATTCACTTATCCATTTAAATGTTATTTTTCCACCCAGCAGTTTCCCACTTTATCATCAGTGAAACACAGAGGAACAAAAGAAGGCAAATCCTTAGGTAGCTGTGGCTGTTTTTAGGCACCTTAGGTAGCACTGGTAGGAAGATATTTAGAAATTAGAACTTAATGTATGAACTTGAGTCCTCACTCCAGTTGGGATTCCTCTCACCCATTTAATAAAATTGAGGATGGGCACCAGGACTCCTGGAGTCATAGTATTATTCAGTGACCTCTCACAAAGGCAAAGGCATTGGACATTTCTGCTAGGTCTGGTATTACACAAATCAAATCTTGCTAATTTTGAATATGTAGGGTTAGTCTGCTGCCCTAAATGTTTCCAATCATTGCCATACTTTCTATTTTCATTACATAATTCCCTAACTTGATGCATGCAAAAAAAAAATTAGAATCAAGACAGTCTTGTACAGACCTTAATATCTGCTTCTGGATGCCATGTTATCTTCACAGGAGAGCTCCTCACCTCACTGGCAGAGTGGTACTTTGTTTCCTATATAAAAACAGAAAATAAGTTTCGATTTTATGGTCTAATGAAATGGCCAGCATGTGAGAGATCTTCCCTCTTTAGGAGGAATTTAGTTGAATTGGGTTTTCTTTGCCAAAGTCTTGTGTTTTCCAATCATAGTAATACACAAATAACTGTACTTGAAAGAAATTATTGTTCTAACTTAATGTGCTTATTATATTTAGGGGCTGATTTAAGTGTTCTATTGTAGCTATTAAAAAGTTGCCACATCTTGTATAATACTATATGTGGAAATACACATACATTGTATATTGTAGTATATAGTATAGTATATATGTATGGTATATATGTATATATATAGTATATATATGTAGTATATGTGTATATATGTAGTATATAGTATACATTATTTTAACATAATTATGTGTTTCTCAGGTAAAGAAATACATACTTAGATTTACGATAAATGCTGAAAATATAATATTGTTCAAGTGTTCTCTATCAAAGAGAAACTTGGAACATTAAAGCATTATCTTGACATAAATGACTGACATACAATTCTAACCATGACAGAAGCACTGATATACGTGTCACCTGCTGGAGACTGCAGTTTTGTGTTTTTTGTTGTTTTTTGTTTTTTTTTTAAGCTAAGCAAAAGTGTTGCTTAAAAGGAATGACTGAAGCCACCTACAGAATAAAATGATACAGAAGAAGATGGTTAAGACTAGTGAAGTCTAGGGGGAAGGAGTTGTTGTCCCGTGTATAAAATTGATCACTGAAGTATCTTCCTTCTCTTTTCCTACATAGAATATGCAGCATATTCACTTCTATACCTTAGCTTGACTGCTGAATAGGGTTTAATGTTAAGGAGACACCAAAGTCTGCCAGGACACGTATTTAAGATATGCAACAAATGAAGCAGTAAAGATTCTGAGCCCCTTAGGTAAATGGTGAGCTTCTGAGATGTAGATTTTAGGGTCAGGGGAGGAGATGGTATAGTTTCTTACTCTTTACAGCTAAAGGGTTAATCATATTTTCTCTGTAAAATCATAATTATAATAGTATTGATATATTATATGTATATAGCTATTTTATTTACAATAAAATCACTAAGTTTCTTCCCACATGTAAACAGGTAAATTCCTGATATTGACATATGACTTTACATAGTCTCCTTGTGTTACCCAGAGAAAAGGTCATCGAAATTAGCTGACTTTCTCATCCTGTTTTTGACAGGGTCACTACTTTATTTCTTGGTAAATAGCTCAGATTTACATAATCTATAGTCTTTGCTTCCCAAATTTGCCTTCTTCTGGACATATTAGATAAAGTTTCAAAGCATTTCTATTTGAGATGAAAAAAAAAACATTTTGACATTTTGACAATGTACCGTTGGCGTGCAGCATTCAAATCAAACATACAAAAGCTTATTTCCCCTGATGGTGGCCGGTGGCTGTGGCTTTAACCTCCGTGGGCCACCTAAGAAAACCATTCACATTCTAGGAAGCACAGAAAGGCAGGTGATATACCTAAGGTCTCATAGCTTGTTCTTGGCAGGTCTGAGACTCAATTGCAGGACTTCTGACTCCAAATCTCATATTGTTTACAAGTTAAGTGTCTGCTCCTATGTTCAGTTTCCTGCTCTGCCACTTACTCCTTGTGTTTGAAAAGTCCCCTAAGCCAAAGATGATTTACAAATCAAAGTGGAGATGTTAACTGGACTTTTGACCAAAGATTTCCTTTCTTTAATTTCAGTTCCGCTTGTAAAATGGAGATGAAATTCTCCCTCTGCCTCCCTCAAAGACAGCTGTCAGATTCAAGTAGAATGACATAGAAATGAATACTTAGGACAGTTCAACTTATCCTGACTCATAATTGGTGTTAATAGAGCCATATCTATAGTGTTTTGACTACATGTTTTGTGACTTCATTTCTGACCTAAAAAATGATATTTAATTTTCTTTTGTTTTTTACATTTGAAGGGATTGAAACATTTTTTTTCTCATTAATTTTTTTTCCTTTCACAAGAAAGTAAGAAACAAACAAACAAAATTGTAGAACTCACCAGAAGGGGAAACAGAAGATAGTCATTTATCTTAATTTGATTCCATGGGTTCCTAACTAAGTGATATTGATTATAAGCCTGAAGATATTGGGGAAGGTTCAACTCCTGGTAAAACTGGTTGATTTTGCTCTGAAATGAAAGAAATGTATCAATATGTAGCATCAGAATGGAATCTTCTATGGGCCAGAGGTAACTGGGCAAAACCAAATGAATTAAAACCTTAGTTAGAAGAACTCTAAATGATGCCAAATTGGCCAAGCAACAGACATTTTTAATATAAAATTCACTAGCACAGTGTCTACATTCATAGAGTGAACTTCAAATAAAAGATGTAGTCTAGCTAATTAAGGCTTACAGAGGAAAAGAAATGAACGTAAAAAATGAAAAGAATATATAAGAAAGGAAGTGGAAAAGTATTAAAAAAAAACAGAACAAGTTTATCATTTCTTTTTCCATGTCTTGATTAAGGCTGCTACAGACTGGAATCAGAGACAACTCGTAGCCTCAGCTGGTCCCTTGACTCTAAGAACATCACTTACCCTTTAGAGTTGAAGCGACCCTTTAGTGCATTGATATATGTAGAATGGTTTGTATACTACATGTCACATAAATTTAGCTGAATAAATCCTACTTTGATTAGGCTATGGATGCTTGACTACAGATGACTGCAGAAATTAAAGATGAAATCACTTAACACAGCATCTTAACTCTTGGAAATGTTTAGTTCATACTGATGTTAAGAAAGTCAATTTGTTAAAGTCAATGTAATAAGTTTTTAGAATTGCATGTGGATAAGTGTTAGGTGGACACATAATTATGAATTATGATAAGAATGATATAAAGAGAGAGTGTTATTAGAAAAATCTAGAAAGACTATTAGAGCATTTAGAATGTTCTAAAAATAAATTATTTCATTTTAGAGATCTTGTTTTTAAATGCTCAATAAGAAGCAGCTCCTGTTAAAATGGATTTAGAGCTTATTTTTCCTATGTGTATAAATGCAATAGTATTTGGTACCTTTGGTTCCTATTTTTGTGTACTAGAATCAAGGATTCTATTAAATACTTTACACATCATCTAACTCCAGAGATGGGTTACCAGATTTCATACAGGTGGGATAATAATAGTTAGGGGCTTTGCCTTAACATATCAATTTTTTTGCTACTTCAAAGAGGAGTTCAGTGAGCAGTTAGGTGCTTTGGACTATACTGGTATCTCAGTTAGATCACTTAAACTTAAGAACACTGTCCTTGAGGCTTATAACTCTTCCAAATTTAATTGGATACTTTTTCATTTTCCTTAAAAGGTCTGTTTGTTAAGATAATACCTACAGGAGGCGCCTGGGTGGCTCAGTCGTTAAGTGTCTGCTTTCAGCTCAGGTTATGGTCCCAGGGTCCTGGGATCGAGCCCCACATCGGGCTCCCTGCTCAGCAGGAAGCCTGCTTCTCCCTCTCCCCCTCCCCCTGCGTGTGTTCCCTCTCTCACTGTGTCTCTCTCTGCCAAATAAATAAATAAAATCTTTAAAAAAAAAAAGATAATACCTACATATCACAGTAACAACAATAGAAAAAGTAATTTTTAACATAAATCTGTTGTGAACTATTTCATTGAGAAGATACAATCCGTGATCACCTGGGAGAAAAAGAGTTGTAAAACATACTCTTTGCTTGAAGTAATAAATTGTATGAGAAGTTACCAGCTGTTTGAGGTAGACCAGTTCTTCCTTAGTCAGCTCCGTTTTCTATTGGAAAACAAAGCACATATTGGACAAAGACAAGAAAAATCCTATTACTTAATGTTATTAATTTTTTACAGTAATACTGACTTACATCAGTGGGGATGTCAGCAGTTTCCTAAAGTGACAAATAAAGAAATAGCTTTATTTAAATAGCATTAGCACTAGTTGTCTCTAAATCATTTGATAGTAAGTTAGGGGCTATATTTGACTAGTCAGAGTCCAAGCCACTAGCTTGAGAAATCAAGTATATATTAGGAATTAAGTTAAAATATTTATCTTCAGAACTCTCTCTCATTTTATGTTAACATAACATGACTAAAATTAATGTGTCTCATTTCAAGATATTATCAATCCTAAATTGACAATTTTTCACGCTGACAGAGAGTAGGCAGGTGACCAAAAATAGCAAAATAGAGCAGGTGAGTTCTGTGGGAAGCTAGCCCTGGTGGCTGTTTGCGGCAATGACAGATATGGCCCAAGACACTCAGTCTGCATCTGAAACTTAGGAGTAGAGAAAAGATAAAGCAAGCTTCCCAAGGCATGGACTTAGAAGAATCCAGAGACTGCCCAACGTGCAAGACTCTGGACCATGATCCATGGAGATGCCCCCTGCTCTTTCAGAACACTCTCACACTGTGGCTTTTCCTACCACAGGAGGTGTTCCTTGTACTGGTGACCTACACACATTTCCTAACCCAAACCCTCACCTCAACCTCCTTGAAAGTGGCTCCCAAAGTTGAACCTGATCAATATCACCTACAGACCTCACTGAAAGGCAGATTGCTTAGCTCCAACTCAAATTTTCTGATTCAAGAGGTATGAGGCAGGGCCTATGAATTTGTATGTCTCCTAATTTTCCAGGTGCTACTGATGTAACTAATCTGGTGACAACCCTGTGTGAACTGCTCCTCTAAATGATATGAGAGGGTTTCCCAAAGTGAAGCTGTGGTGAAGGCAATTGGCGAGCTCTTGATTTGTCACAAGCTTGATTTGAAATGCAATTTCCTATGTATTCATATCCAGATTTTCAGAAAGAACAGGATAGAATAAATAAGGCTTCATACAAGATTGTCAATTTCAGCCACTCAAAAATGATTTTCTGAATGAGTATGGTTTTCCTATTACATTCTTTGCATATTTAGATGTGCTAAGAATTATCAAAGTACTCTGTACCACTTAGTGGAAAACAGCTATTTCTTGAAATAGTTCTTTGACTTTAAAATAAGCAGTAGTGGGACACTTAGGTGGCTCAGTCATTTGAGCGTCCAACTCCTGGTTTTGTCTCAGGTCATGAACTCACGGGTCATGTGGTTGGCTCCCTGCTCAGCAGGGAGTCTACTTGAAGATTCTCTCCCTCTGCCCCTTCCCCTACTTGTGCTCTCTCTCTAAATAAATAAATCTTTAAAAAAAATAAAAATAAGCAGTATCTTATCTCAGTAGATGAAATGCTAGAAGATTCCTGATATACTAAAAAATAATGTAACTATAAATACTGGGTGCAAAAAGAAATGGAATCTTCACTATTATTTTTGGAATATTAATGGTTACTTTATATATATCCCATATTAATCACCTACTTGATCATTAGTATGAAACATTGAAATGTATTGAAATAAAACATTTAAGTCAATTTTTATAAATAATTATTGCTAATCACCTTGGTAAACTATTGGGAAGGATAAACATTATCTTCTGTTTAAGTAATAGTATCTTCTTCATGAGTATAAGGGAAAATTATGGGGCTAAAATTAATACAGAGAGGGCTCCCTGCTCAGCAGGGAGTCTGCTTCTCCCTCTGACCCTCCTCCCTCTCATGCTCTCTGTATCTCATTCTCTCTGTCTCAAATAAATAAATAAAATCTTTAAAAAAAAAATATTTAAAAAAAAAAAATTAATACAGAGAGGGTGAAGTGATAATTTTAAGCATTATAAAAATTATTTTCTGGTTTACTAAGAGAGAAACAGTGCATAACCTACTGTTAATTATAAATATTAGGTATAAATAATGTCAATTAATTTTAGCTCACAGGAAAAACAATATCTCAAAATTTTATCTATCTTCTTTATTCTTTCCTAAATAAAAAGGAATTAAGCATATTGTTCCCACATATGGTTTATAATATTTTTCCACTGACTATAAAAAGAAACCTATCTTCCATGGAGAGCAGCATAAAAATGCAATTCAATCTTCTTTTTATAGTTTTGTATGAAATAGATAAAAATTTCCCAATTGGTAACAAATTTGGCAACAGTGGTAAATTGAAATATCAGCACCATGAGAAATAGACTTCATCTGCTGTATTCACTGTTGCACTCCAGAGCCTAGGACAGTGTGTGGGGCATACTTCTTACTCATAAATGTTTGCTAAATGAATGAACGAATAGACAAAATTCAAAGAGGTGGTGCATGGATAATTTTAAAAAATTATAATAACGAATATCAGTAGTTACTTTAGATATGCTCCTCATGCTTTTATTATACTACATGCTTATTTTAACATATATTAAGCCATCAAATCAGTGACTTGGGTAGAAACTAAAGTGAGTTTAAATTAAAAGCAAATTTATTTAATCATGAAAGAATTAATTTTGAGAAACGATAAAATCTTAGACTCACTCATGAAAATCACAAAAGGACCAGGTCTCTAGGTCTCTATTCCAGTGGGAACTAACTGGAGAAGTATTTACTGGATATGTTGATTCATATATAAATAAATAGTCTTTGGTTGAATTAGTCATCAGATTCAGACAAGTGCATCTTTTTGTCTTCCTTTTTGTACATTCTGGACACTGAATACATTTGTTATTGATAGTAAATTTTAATTTTATTCAAAGTAATATTACACTGCACATTATAGTCAGATTTGAAATCAAGATATTATACTTAATAGGATTTAGAGCAAGAATCCTCCTGAAAGCAAACAAAATCAGAGCAATCTAAACCCTAATTCAAGAGAGACTCACTTTTCTGTAATTTCTATGTAAGCAGAAAGTGATGCTCATATAATAAAATGATAGTTAAAAAAGTCCAGAATTAGGAAGTGGAAAGGAAGGTGATGGACCGTATATAAGAACTCCTCTAGAGAAATGGAATTATTGAAAACTTGGCTCACAGATGGAACACAAATATGTTTTCCTGGAATCCTTTTCACACGATTTCACAGCATTTAAGGCAATGAAAACATCATCTATTTCAAACTCAGAGATGAAAAAACATTACTCATATGAGCAAAAGGGAAAATGACATAATTGATAAAAAAGGTATCAAGCAAAAAGATATTAATGAGTAAATTTTACCGGACTAGTTTGGAAGATCACATCATTGTATTGCTTATATTCCTGCAAAAAGTCATATTTATTTTAGTGTCATATAAAAATGAAAACTCACTTTAAAATGCCTTTAATGAAAAGAGTTATGGCTTACCTCTTCAGAGATGTTGACTGATTCCTTAGAAAAAGAAATTGATGGTGCATTTTTATTTATTTTATTATGTTATGTTATAATATGTTATAATAATTATTTTATTATTTATTTTATTATGTTATGTTAATCACCATATATTACATCATTAGTTTTTGATGTAGCGTTCCATGATTCATTGTTTGCATATAACACCCAGTGCTCCATGCAGTACGTGCCCTCTTTAATACCCATCACCGGGCTAACCCATCCCCCCACCCCCCTCCCCTCTAGAGCCCTCAGTTTGTTTCTCAGAGTCCGTAGTCTCTCATGATTCGTCTCCCTCTCCATCTGATAGTGCATTTTTATTCTCTAATTATGGATTTTTTACTCATCCCTCTGAGGGAAGTGTCAAATCACACTCATTATACAGTATTTCAAGGTAAAATACTACCCTTTGACTGAATTAAAGAGTGAATTTCAACGAAATTTCATTTTCCTTAAATAGCTCATCATATTTTAGTTAAGTAACTTATTCTGCACTCTCCTATTACCTACATGATAATCCAATTACAACCTTTTTTCAAATACCAACATCAGAGGAGAAAGGAACAATTTATTAGTCCTCTGCATCGTTTATTTTTCTTTCTTTGTCTCTTTAGTTATTAAATGAAATACATCGCGGGAGAACAGGGCAATTCTTTGAGTGACTTTAAAGAAGTTTTGTGCCTCTGTTATATATCCCTGGGCAAGAAGAAAATTAAAAATTAGCACTTAATATGGATTCAAATGTGTGTGAGTCTCATACTACAGAAGTAGATAAAATAGATTTCCGTCACTGCATTCACTACATACAGAGTGCTCACTGTTAGTACTGTGATATTATCACAATTACTGGATTGCTATTTGAGAAGTCAGTGAAAAAGGTATAAATATAATCTTAGCATATGTGGAAGCAGAGAGTTAGGTTTACTCTCTTCAAATCATTTAGCAATGATTACACTTCAAATTTTTCACTATTCTATAGCCCTAGTGTTACTGATCACAAAAATGAGAATGATTATCCCAGTACATACGGTGTGCAATTAGCAGCCAGGAATTGTCTTCATAATAATGCGCCTTACCTCGCTGGAGGAGAGGTTCTTTACCTCCTATATAAATAACAAAAACAAACACAAATTTAACTTTTATGGCTTATTTAAAATGCCAAGTTGAATCTCTGCCTCTACTGTTTAAGAGCAAAGACATTAATTTTTTTACTTAGGGAAATATAGTAGAATAGGGCCTCCTTCAAAGATTGGCTCCAAATACAATCAAGAAACAATGGTAACAATACTTTTGATTCCCAGGAAAACTGCGACACAGTCCTTTTGAATATCTTGATCCAGTACTCACTAGTGATACCTCCCTAATTTTAGTGGAGTAACCTGTCTATTAAAAGGTATGATTAAGGCCAACTACTCAGTAAAAACAAAAGGTATAGGGTGGTTGTTATGTCTAGTGGAGTTTAAGAGAGAAGCCAATGATTTCTGTAAAATTGATAATTGAAGCCTTTTTATCGTTTTTATAAAGTAGCTTATTTATATCAGAAATGGGGTCTGACTTTAGGTTTATTCTTAAATTGGGTACCAATGGAAGAAGGTACAAACGCCTGTCTGTGTGTATCTCATAGAAATGGGGGTGTGTCTTATAGCAAAGGCTCTGAGCACCACAAGGAAAACTGCCCTAATGGGAGAGTGAGATGTTGGGGTGGGAGGGATGTGGGTATGCAGGTTCCCCTGAGAACAGTGTGCTAAGAATGCTGATAGACTGACATATATAATATTATATACAAGTGTATATATATGTGTGTTTGTGAAGCTATTTCCCGTGTATTATCTACTTATCTACTCACTATTTTGTGACATGGATGTTATTATAGCCTCACTGGGTTATTTGGGAAATCATGTACAAAGTTACCCCTCAAATCCAGGCCTATTAACTCAGTCCTCTGTCGCAGGTCCTTGTTTTGTATTTTACCATCATGGTTTCTGGACTATTTTTATGAAGAATGGTGAAATTTTGTCACTTCATGGACAGCTGACTTCAGAATTCTAAGTTACAATGGTGGGACCTGCTAATAAATCCAGAGTCATGCTGGGAAGTGGAGACGGTTCCTCTAGAAAATTCCCAAAATAATCCATCATATGATGGAGGAAAATCGATGTCTTCCTTCCTAAAACTGTAGCTTCTTTGACACTACTGTGAAGATACTTCACAGAGGTTTGTTCTTCACATTCTGTGTAAGACATGTCAATACTATATTTGATCATGGATTATAAGGTTATATCCTTAATCTCAATTCATTGCTGCCCACGCCCCATATTCTGTGTGTAGTTAAAGGTTCACTCTGATGTATCTAAGTAAGAATGGATGCCATTATGTGTCCCATTATACTTACATGCTTTGCCAGAGAAACAGCCAAAAGGCAGGTAAAGATGAAGAACTTCATGGTTCCTTGGGGCCGTGAAGACATATATAGAAAATCAAGAACAGATTTTGTCTTCTACAAATGACATGTTCTGACATTTCTCTATTATTATCTTTACAGCAGATAATGGAGAAAGGGCAATGAAGAGAAACAAAAGCAGATGCTTTAAAGAAAGCTCATGAATATGAATATCACAGTTTATTTTGAAAGGGCCATTATGTTGTTCTCATTCCACAGGACATAATTTAAAGCCATACTTGCTGCAGTGTGGAAAGGCCATTCAGATATAGTCAGTGTCTGGGATTGTTCTCACTGACAGGCACTTTGTGAAGAACGACCA